>NW_028255738.1:0-78838 GCF_964263255.1 Lissotriton vulgaris | reverse complement strand
TGCTGATGTCACTGACCATGTCATGAATGATATAATATGTGACATCATCAGCAGTGGATTGCGGGTGCGCGATATATAGTTAGTGCAACAAACTATATATGCGAATTTCAATGGTTTTGTGTGAGTAAAATAAGGTTTTGTAAATGCTAATTCCTAACTATATATGGTCTATAACCTATGGTTTTTTCAGTGAATTTTCAAGGTTTTGTAAATGCTAATTCCTAACTGTATATGGTCTATAACCTATGGTTTTTTCAGTGAATTTCAATGGTTTTTTAATAGCAAATATCAAAAGCTGTAAAATGTATTCTTCTTTTAAAGGAAAAATATATTTTATATGTATTTAATATAATTTTTTTATGTATATAATTTTTTTTGTATTTTTATTTTTTGTTTCGCTACCGGTCCGCGCACCGGGTAGCTTCCCGTTAGCTCAATTTGGTGCCGTGACCCGTTCCGCGCACCGGGAAACGTTCCGTTAGCGCAACTGCCGCGTTCGAAAACAACATCGTGACGCGTCGCGTAAGCGCGACGTATCGCGTTGCCGCGTAATGCGTCTTATGACGCGCCGCGTTAGCGCACTCGGAAGTGCTCCGGAGCGCGAACCGAGGCTCAAAGCGCAGCACCCCGGAAGCGCTCCGGGTGCATAGCGGGACGCGTAACGTAAGCGTAAAAGGTCATGTGACCTGAAAATAACACTTTTCATTGGTTTAGAACATTTTTTTTCCCAAATGATGCAAGCCCCCACCTTTTTTCCTCACTCTGACTTTCAACTTTGTGAGAGGAAGACCTGTTTCTCATTATTCAGTGATGGCATCAGTAGTAGCTGCAGCTGGTGGACCCCCACTTAGTTGTTCTCTTAATTTCTTGTGCCAGCCAACACATTTTAGTAGTGCCGCACCCTTGGATTAGTATTAGTTTATAGGAACTCTACTGATTACACCCGAGTGCTCCTCTCTTATCTACATCTGGACCCCCACCACCACCACAACCACCTAGGAAGGAAGGACCACCTATACAGTTCCTTCCAAACCCAGAGGAAGAGGAAGAAGAAGAGGAAGAGGAGGTAGAGCAGAAGCAGTTCTTGCCTGAAGAGCCCCGGCAATCCCACCGCAAAGACCATTTTATTTGGCAATGTTTTTCTTACCCTCATTGCCAAAAAAAGGTCAATGCCCGGCGGGTGACATGCCTCATTTGCAAAGCAGTTCTGTCCCGAGGCACAGACAAAAAGTATAGTTTCGGAAACTATACTATGCACCGCCACATGCAGAGGTGGCATCCAATTAATTACAGCGTTGCTGAGGTGCGTCAACTCCAAGATAACCCACCAACTCTTGTGGCCAGTACATCGTCACAGGAAACTCTATCGGGAGCAGAGGCGAGGGAGACGGTCCCAAGTATTCAGAACAATTTTGCGCACATGAAACTAGTGTGCATTTCTTTTGTGGTGCACTACTTTGTTATGGGGAGAGGAGTGTCAATTTAATGAATAGAGCATTTGAAAACCACAAGTGCTCGAAACGCCGCAAGAAGTAATTTTTTTTTGTTGCTCCTGTTGAGCCCTTTCTAATGCCTGTTTTTCGTTGTTCCCACCCAAAAAAACCAAAAAAAATTAAAATTGTTCAAAAAATACAAAAAAAAAATGTTCAGAAAAATAATAAAAAAATATAAAACAACAAAAACAATAAAAAAAGTTCTTTTCAGAACTACCTCCCATTTATAAAAAATTGCTAAAATGTTTAGCACTCTGGCAATCTCTTTTTTTTTGATTCGCTTCCCGGTTCGCGCGCCGGTGCTCGAACCGGAAGCGAACCAAAAAAAAAAATAAAAAAAAATAAAGAGTGAGTATAAGGGAAGGAGACAGGGAGAATAATGTTAAAAGAAAGACAGCTAGAGGGAGTAACACAGAGATACTGTATAATAGATAATTATACAAAGAAAAGATGTAAGAGGGTAAAATTGAGAAAAAGAAAATAGATAAGGAAGTGAAAGAAAAAAAGAGAGTAGAAGAATAATAAACAAGAGTTACTTGGAGAATGTGAGTGAATGTTCAAATTAAAAAGAAAGAGAGTAAAGGATGTGGAGTGAGAGGTAGGGATAGAACCGGACTAAAACAACAACCCTGAGGGAAGGTGTTAAAAAAACAGTGAGCGAAAGTAAATAGGATTAAAACAAGGTGTATGATAGTGAATAAGGTTAAAACATGTGGAATGACAGAGAGAAAAAACAGAAAGAAGAAAAGAAAAAGTGACAGAAAAGGAATAATTGAAGCAGCAAAGAAATGTAAATAACATAGTGTGCTTGAACTACAGGGAGAAAGCATAATGAACAACTAGTAAAAGAGTGAAGAGACAGAAACAGTGAGAGTAAGAGCTACGGACTGAGTGAAAAGGAGTGAGGAACTGTGAGAACAGAGGGACTGACAAAAGGAGTGGAAGGAGTGGAGTAAGTAAGTAACTGAAAAGGAATGAGGGAAAAAGCAAAGGAAGGAAACTGAGGGTTAAGGAAATAAAGCAGTGGAACTAATAGAAGTTCAATGTGATAGAGATGTAAGGGAAAGAGTACTAAATACTTACTTTATAGTTGTTGTTAACTTCATCACTTATAATTTTTTTACTTTCAATCTGTGAAAGAAAGAACAAGAATTTGAAAAGTATTGAAACATGTATTTAAAAAATAGAAAAGACAAGGCAAAAGGTTGAAAATCATACAATTTTACAAAGAAATAAAGTTAGAGATAAACATTCAGAAAGGAAAATAAAGTAACGGTGAAAGACAGACAGAGACAAAAAGAAATAGAAATAGAGTAAATTACTAAGAGAATAAAAAGGAGGATAGATTCAGTGACAGAAAAGAAGGATAGAAGAGAAAAATAAACTGAAGATGTGTAAGATACTAAAAGAATGTGAGTAAGGTAAACTAAATAAGGAAAGGGTGAATAAGGAAAAGAGTGAGGGAGAGAGGAGACAGAAAAAGTGAAGGAAAGAGTGTCAGATACAGACGGAGTGAGGCAACAAAGAAAGATAAATGAGTGAAGGTGAGTTATACTAACTGATTGCAACAAAAAAGGAGAACCCAAAAATATTTACTTTCGAAAACAAAGGGAGGAAAGATGGAAAAGAGAAGCGAAGCAGGGGGTCTAAAATCTGGAAAATGGTGCATGAGAGAAAAGAAAAAAGCAGAGTTGGAATAAGGAAACAAAGGTTGAAAGATAAGTGGAGTTAGAGAACAAGGGCGAAAGAGAATAAAACAAAAGGCAATGTGAGTATGTAAAGAGGATTGATAGAAGGTAGTAAAAGACAAGTGAGCATGAGACAAGACGAGTACAAATTAAAAATCACAATACAAAGTATAGAATTAATTATACATGTTAAATGGTTTATTTTTGCTGTTCTCAGAATATATCAAATCACTGTTAATCACAAAGCAATTTAAAACAGCAAACTAAATTATATCAACTCCTAGAATCATTATAGGCCAGTTACCTACCCTAAAGTTTTACTTCTAAAAACACTAAGTAAGAATTTTTTAAGTCAAAAGGCAAACATTGTTTCATAGTGAAATGGGAATCATTGCCGAAAGACCAGCCTTTTTAACATTTTAGATAAGCTGTGTAATGTCCTGATGTTGTCAAGGGACCGTCATGTCATATAACAGCTGCAGTTACAAATGTTCTTCCTGAAATCGATGACTGTGTAGCCAAAACATTTTTAATTAAAATTGACAACTTACTTCCATCAGGTCTATATCGTTGGAATTTTAAAATGACATTACACCCGTAAGTTTGTACAAATAATGTGGACAGCATTGCAGACTTACATTACGTCTACTCTATGTTTTGATCGGCTGCTTGAATTAGCTTATTGAAAGAAACAGTTTTTCTGAACTCATTGAAAGTACACTTACTTTTCCATGACGTTGAATGATATGGTATGAACATCTTTTGCTTTGGAAAATACTCTGTTGTCCTTTAAGTAATCCGTGCCCGCCACCTTCTGTAAGAAAAGCTTCATCTTTTTCAGGAATAACTTAGAAATCATAAATCACTTTTGGCTCTGTACTACACTTATCCACAAGGCCAAATAGTGTAAGAGCCATTTGAAACTTTTGAAATTCCTCCAAGCAAATCCCGAGATTTTCATTTTTCCCCGACTTTCAGAAAGAAAACGTCGACAATCACTTTCACAATCTTGTACTAATAATATCTCCCCTTCTAGCTTACTCATGTTTCACAATTCCTATAACATTGATACCACTTACTATGAGGCACACCTACACTACCTCTATGACTTTTCCAATTTTTCCATTCTCTTGATCTGTTACTAACAAAGCAATTTAAAACAACAGAGTAAATCATATCAACTCTTTGAATCATTATAGGCCAGTTATGTACCTCTATGACTACTTTAGCCCGAATATCCTCCAAGCAAGTGTGGACATCATAAGAATAGGAATCGGAACCGAGCAAGAGGCAATCCCGACTTTAACCTGGACAATGCTCTGTTCCCACCTGACTCACCTTTTTCCAGCAAAGTATCAGGCCGAAAGGGTAATTCAGACACGTCCATTTACAATCTCACAGCATACCAAGTCACTTAAGAAAGCAAGAAACGCAGCCCTGCGGGCACTGGCTAAATCTCCGGGGAACAGTGAACGTACAATTCACTATCAAACTACTCAAAGATCCTTCAAGCTGGCGATCAAAAAAGATAAATGGTCTCACGAAAACCAATTTTGGTGCAAACTGGTGTGGGAGAGTAAGCAAAAAAACTCTAGAAAATTTTGGGCTCTTATTAACCACACTAATCCTAGCACATCGAGCTTTGGATCTACAAACATCCAGGAATCAGACTGGGTAAGATGCCTATCTGACCACTTCAAGTCTCCAGAATACCCAGATTCCAAAGGAAGCAGCTCTTTAAATGAGATTAACCATGGGCCTGCCACCATACAGAGTCTACCCGCCGACTGCTTACACCCCGCCAACATGGACCTTGAAGTGACACAAGAAAGAGTAGCCACAGCAATGACAAAAGCAAGATCTGATGGAGCTCCTGGCCCAAACGGCCTGCCACAGAGCCTGTTTAAATCTGACATTGTCTTCTGGTCCGGAACACTAACTAATCTCTTCAATTATGCTCTGAGAACAGCAACAATCCCGGACTCATGGCGGGGCGCCATAATCCACCCAATTTACAAATCAGGATCACGTGCCCAACCGAGCAATTACAGACTCATTGCCCTCCTGGATATTGAAGCCAAGCATTATGCAGGCCTCCTACTGGAGGATCTAAGGTTATGGGCAAAGGACTATAAACTGTTGCCAATGAATCAAACAGGGTTTGTTGCAAACTCAGGGACCAGCACTAATTTGCTAGCAATTTCAACTATAGTCGACAAGGCACTAAACACATCTAGGTTAGTGTTTTGTTGCTTCGTCGACTTCAAAGCAGCATTTGATAGAGTCCCTAGGGAGGCTCTATGGGTAAAATTAAGAAAGTGGGGGATTCCAGAGAATCTATTACAGGCAATTATCGAACTCCACTCGCGTACATGGGTTCGAGTGAAGCTCGGGTCCGGCACACATCTCTCGCGGAAAATAATGACAACTAGGGGCGTGAAGCAGGGATGTGTGTTGGCCCCCCTTCTCTTTAACCTGTTTATAGCAGATCTGTCGGCGACCCTGGACGATACCAACAGCCATTCTCCAAAAGTCGGTGGCTTGGGTCTAAGCAGCCTTTTGTACGCCGATGACCTTGTCCTTTTTAGCCTCACCAGGGTTGGCCTACAAAGGCTCCTTGATAAACTGCATGACTATACGACTATTAACCAATTAGAGGTCAACTTAAAAAAAACGCAAGTCGTTCCTTTTGGTAAGAAACGACACACAGGTGGTGGTTGGTCATTCAACAACATAAGCCTCGTAACAGGCCAGTCATATAAATATCTAGGCGTCCACCTGGATTCTAAATACAATTTTAGAAAGCAGCGTAACGAGATCGCAGTCAAAGCAATAACCCTTGCGGTATCACTAGGCAAGCTTGCAAAAAATCTCTCAGGCCCAACCCTATCGCCTCTTTTGGAGGTGATGAGAGCAAAAATTGGCCCTACTCTATCGTATGGCATAGAGTTATTTGGGGGGAAAATGAATACAGCCTTGAACCAGCACACAACCAAAATTTATAAAAAGGTTCTCCAGCTGCCAAAATCCGCATCTGCTGCACAGATAAGACTGGAGATGGGACTGATAAACTACGATGCCTCCAACATCGGGGCATATCTTAATCTCTGTCACAAACTAAGACAAGCGGACCCCAATACATTAGAATCCCTAGTCTGGGAAGAAATAACCCAGAAAAATCCAGGTGGAACATACGGCCGTCTCTTTAAAGACGCCATTCAGCAAATGTCAGCAAGTGATTTGTGGGCCCTGAATCCTAGTCAGACAGCATTCAAAATAGGGATCAAAAAGGGTGTGAGAATGAGATCAAGTATCATGGATAAAGCACTCTTTTTGAAACGCAGTCACGCCTGGGCTCTTGTAAACTCTTATAGACGGCTAGCCCCCGCCTCCTATCTGGCCTGTACATATTCACTCCATCTAAAGCGCAGCCTTATCGCCATTAGAATGGGCGACTGGCGATTCCTGAAAGATTTACCCTCCTGGCGACGCACCGCTGAAGATTTAACTTGTAGAGGGTGTGGCAAAACAGCTGAAACTATGTCGCATGTGATCTGCCTCTGCCCAGCTTTTAATTCAGAACGCAGGCGGAGACTAAAACCAGAATGGAATAGGCTGGGTGCCAGGACTTGCAGGCAAGCTATCATGGTAGCTTTAAATCCGGAAAACACATCCCTAAACATAAGACTCATAACCTTCATTCTGCAAGCATACCGTAATTTCAATCAAAAGAGGCCCTGCTAGAGTGCCCCTCCCACTTTCCAACCCTTAGGGAGGTTAAAATAAAATGACCAGTAACCTCAGGAATGTCGGCTGCTTCCTAAAAGTAGGATACCATTAATGCCGAGTATAATATAAAAGGGAGGAAGAGACAACTTTTTTCCCTATACATCATGCTTCAAGCTACCCTATTTTATTTAAAGAGGCTTAAGAGAAGACAATTTCCATTTTTATAATGACTGTCAACTGACCATGTTTTTATTCTTCAAGATTTTTTAATCTTATTTATTGATACACAATGTGAATTTTGTAACCTTCTTTTAAAGATATATGTGTTATATCTAAATAAAGATAATTGATTTGATACTTTACATTTTTAATTATCATGATCACTCTTATTCACAAAGCAATTTAAAACAGCAGACTAAAATTTATCAACTGCTCCAATCTTCGTAGGCCACTTACCTTCCCTAAAATTTTGGTTGTAAAAACACTAGGTAAGAATTTTTTAAGTCAAAAGGTAAACGTTTTTTGAAAGTTAAAACAGAATCATTACAGAATGACCAGCCGTTTCCAGATTTTAAATAAGCTGTGTAATGTCCTGAAGTTGTTGAAGGACCATCATGATATATAATTGCTGCAGTTACAAAAGTCCTTCCTGATATTGACAACTGCGAAGCCACAACATTTTTAATTAAAGTTGTCAATTTAGTTCCATCAGGCCTACATCGTTGGAACATTAAAATGACATACTGGCAATAACTTCGTATAAATAATGTGGACATCGTTGCAGACTTACATTGGCTACACTCCATGTTTTGATCGGCTGCTTTTACTAGCTTATTAAAGGATACTGATTTACTGTCAGGCAAAGTTAAATATATAAATCTTTCTGAGTCTACACTAGTAGTACTTGATAGCCTACAGTTCTCGCAGTCGTGCTGCCATTGATAAGAAAGGCCAAACAGATAATCTACATCTACACCTTCATCTTGCAATACATCAAGCATATACATTAAAAACTCCTGACAATCCTGCTGAATATTTTGAGAGAATTGCGTTTGACCTGAACATTTGTCTAAGAGATTTCGAATTTCAGACACACTTTCTATTTTTCTTCTATCAGTGCTACATTTCTCTAACACAGAATTCAACAAACAGCAAAATCTTTGATCCGAATTGACCACAATCTGTTTCTAGAGAAAAGACAACATTAACCACTACATTAGCATTGCAGTTGACATCAGAACTATTTTCAAATTGAAAACCAACAACGTCTTGAACAGCATCCATTTTCTTTCTGCTTACAATTTCGGGTCCATGACTTTTCGTGTTTTTGCTACAACCTCCCTACTATTGGTCACATTTCTTCATTTCCGGCCTACCACACGTTTTTCAAACAAAGGATATTGAGGCAAATGTGGCGCATACTCTCTTCTTAACCTATTGTATTCCTTAACACAATCTAGATCTGCACAAATGTTTGTCTCATCACACTCAATCAAGTACAATCCAGATAAAGATCTGACTCGTGATAATGCCACATAAGCCATACCCTCCTTGAACACAGAACTGCCAATATTCACCAAAGCACTGTCTACACTTAAACCTTGCTATTTATGGATTGTCACCGCATATGCCAAGCAAACAGGAAACTGCTTACGGCGAACATATAAGACTTTAAAAGCAAAAACCTAGCAGAGCAATGACCAATTTGCTGTACATCCTCAATGCCATCAAATTTAATTTTTATAAATTCAATTCCATCTCTATTTTTGTATTTCTAAAAATCAACAACATTACCCATTGATCCATTTACCAGACCTCTTTCAACATTTAAATTCCTTCTCAAAATGATACGGCAATTTAAGCACACATTCAGAGTCTTTTCAAAACCAGCAGTCTTAGATATAGTCTACTCTAAAGAATCCAATTTAGATTTCAAATTTTCAGACAAAATAATTGTTGCTCCCATATGCTCAAGTCTGTCAATAGCTTCCAGTTTCACTATGTCTTGTTTTTCTAAATTCAACATTTTGTTGTTGAAGATGGAACATTCTTGCAGAGTTGCCATCAAACATATCCCAGATTTCTTCTCAGTAATTTTCTGAAAAATATTCTCTGGCAGAACGTCTTCATCTGGATACAAATTTGACAGTAATCGTGCATGTAAAGCTTCCTTCCCATGCTCGGTCACTTTTCCGATTCTAACATCTTGTAGAATATTCTTATAATCTTCATCCTTCGCCTGACGCATATTTTCACGCAGTTCAGCATAATTGAAGTTTAACCATATATTAACGTTGCAAATGCTCCCTAGGCACTTCCTGGTATCTTCATGCGTAAGTAGTTTAAACACTGGTTGTCCTTTCACTGGTGTCAGCTGCAGAAGATCACCGAAAACAATGATGTGTTTGCCACCAAATAACACATCATACTCTGTTTTAAGAACTTCTTGCATTCTCAAATGCACAAAGGCAAGCATGACATTGGAAACCATGCTTACTTCGTCAATGATAAGAAGTTTCATCTTCTTTAGGACTCTTGAAACTTCACAACAAGCATCTCCAGATAACTTGTGGTATTGTAATTTGTTATCATGCTCCATTGGCAGCATCAGTAGACGATGCAAAGTAATACCTTTAATGTTATGTGCTACCAGTCCAGTTGGAGCGGTGACAACTCAAGACAGCGATGACCTGTCCTTTTCTGCAAATAAAATGAAATTGCTTTAATGAGGAAACTTTTTCCAGTTCCTGCTTCTCCACGTACAGTCGGACAGGCTTCAACGACGTACATGAGCACTCTTTCTTCTCATGACTTAATCCATGATCAATTTGGTTGGTAACTTCGTCATATATTTTCCTCTACTCAACGCTGAGTTGTCTTTCCAAATCTTCTAAGTTAACCGCATCCTCCTGAGCATGTGCCGTGGCTCTTTCCACTTCAATCATGGCAGTGGCAGCTTCATTTTCGATAACTGGTCCTCCTAGTGGATCCTGACTCAATGAAGTGGAACTCTGACTGTCCTGAGAACTGTCTCTAGCAATCTCGGCTGCAATTGTTGCTTCCTGCTGGATTTCTGCATTCAACATTTCTAGATATTTTGGAAAAACAGGACATTCTATGGACTCCTTGGCTGCATTGAAAGAATCTTCATAACAGAGGAAATCTCCAAGCAGTTTCTCTTCTGCACGCCAAGGCTTGAAAAGTTGCAAAAGAGCTAAATAGAAAAACTCTTTTCTTTCAGGAGATTCGCAACTCATTTTTCGATGATTTACCAATTGACATTTTCTTTGCTTGACCAGACATCCCTCACTTCCAATTACAGAATACACTCCTTTATCAATATCTTCTTTGATGTTCCTCTTGAATGTATAATTTTGTAGAACCTCATACAGACAAACATTCTCGAGGTGACTGCTTCTATTTGGATAATATGTATCCAACATGTTGGTCTTCAAAATATCTGTACTGTTTGGCTCCTTCTCCGCCAAATACTCAATTTCCCGTACAGGTTTCAGAACTCGATTACGTGTTGCAGCAAGACCAAGACTCACCCAAATTATACTCCTAGATTTGGCATAGAGACTTGCTGAAGATAACCGATCAGAACATTCGTATGCTCCGATTTCTCGATGCGACAACATCTTTAGTCTGAAACTGTACAACTTCTTACTGAGGCTCTTTTCATGTGAAATGTCATCCCACATATCCTTCAGTTCGGTCTTTTCTATTTTTGTGATATAAGACGTCACATACCGAGCCACAGCCATACAGTTGTCAGCCACAAACTGTATATGTCAGGTTCTCAGTTATTGCACCTGCATTGCCTGTGCACGCATGAAAGGGGGGTGTGGAACAGTAGTAGAACATTTGTGGCTGTAACCGGAGTGGGACTACAACTCCCAGACTCCCCGGTAAGGGGAAGTACTTATGCAGTATCTACACGCTTCCTGTTGCGTGTAATTTGTATTGTGTCCGAGGAGGTCGGGAGTCGCTGCATGCCGCGGCTGCTCGGAGGAGAGACCGGTGGAAAGGAAGCAGGTGTTCATGTCAGCGTAATTAGATCCAGGTAGGATCTGTCTGTTGGAATTGCCTCGACCGCGGGCGGTAGCGTCTTGCTTCGCCGCACGTTTCACCAGACTTTTGAAAGAGCGGAGCGCGGTGGTAGTCCGCCATGCGTTCCCGTTCTAAACGTTTCCCGAGTAAAGTTAACTATGGAGGAGAACAATAAGGAACATGTCCATAATGTACCTTGAGCAGCTGAGGAAAGTCTCAATGGAAATTTAGCTTGCGGGGCGCGGTGGTGGTCGAAACTACGCGTCACCGTGCTATGCTCAGTTTTTGCATGGACAGCTGGTCACTGAGTACGGCTTTTGTTTGGAAGCGATAAAACAGATACTATAGACTATCGAACCTTACAGGGAAAGGGTCATTGAACATTTGTTCTTTTGTGTTCTTTTGCAGAGCGGAGTGTTGTGGTTCTTGCTTCCCACAAACTGCCGTTTTCTGTCAGAAGAGGAAACCCTTGCTTGCTTTATCCTTGTGCATCTATTTATTTTACCTTCTACAGCAGAGTGCTGCATCTTATTTTGTATCCAGCTATAACGTCTCTCGCCTGTTGTCATGGTATGCCACCTATATGGATATAGCTGTTAGGGGACTTAAGTGCTTTGGGGAGTGTGTTGTGTCTGACGTATCTTTTGTGTTTAATAGGCCAGTAAGGTGTCAGAAGGCGATAGAGGAGACGTATGATCACAAAGCATTTACCAGTTTATCACAATGTATACATAGTTCTTTAGCGAGATTATATGAGAGTAGCCATTTGTTTAGGATTGCATATCTAAGTATTTTGTTTTTGTCGTTACAGGAAATCCCTTCCCTGCTGGCCCTTCCCTTTCCCTTCCTGGTTCTATTTATCCCTCACCTAATGGCTCAACCCCTCTGTGTATTTCTACAAGAGGCGTTGTGATGTTTGGAGGTGGAACATTATAAGCATCGATCGTATTCTGTGGAGCAATTCTGGACAGAATTACACGCCCACAAATTACTGCTTCACCTGATCCGATCGTGTTTATAATGGCCTCTCTGGATGATGTATTACAGGCCTTGTTATTGGTCCAGCAGGAATTGGCTGCCTCTAAAACTGAGGCCGCTAATTTGAGAGACAAGGTGGATAGGTTAAACAGAAACCCCTTCGATGCGTCCACTTCTCAGGTGCAGGTTACTGTCCCACCACCCATTCCTTTGGCTTGTCCCGAGCGGTACTCAGGGGATCCAAATAAGACTCAAGTCTTTTTGACTCAGATCATGTTGCATTTCTCTTGCAAACCGGCCTCATTTCCAAACCATCACTCCAGGGCAGCCAATTGGGCAGTGCCCCTAGTATGGAATAATGATGCTATATTTTCTGATTGGGCTGCGTTCCATGCGGAGTTTGAAAGAGTATTCGATAGACGCGCTACTAGTGCGGACAGAGAATTGCTCACCCTTAGACAGGGAAGGAGCGATCTGGTGTCATACTTGACAGATTTCAACAGGTTAGTGGCAGAGACGTATTGGCCAGAGGAGAAGAGGATGTCGCTTTTTTATCAAGGTATGAGAGATGGGTTAAAAGATGTTATTGCCCAGATAGACCCTCAACCTGTTACATGCACGGATATGATTAATCTAACCTTGCGTTTAGATGGTAGATTAAGCGAGAGAGGTGGAGAAAGAAGAAGGTGGGACAGGGTGTCTTTTGGGTCTGAGGCTAATCCTCAAAGTGTTGTCTTCCTCTGAAGCTAGCTCAGAACTCATGGAGATAGGAGCAGTACGAGCACCTTTGTCTAAGGAAGAAAAAGAGAACCGTAGAGCGCTGGGGTTGTGCTTATACTGCGGTAAAAAGGGGCATTATGTCAAAGAGTGCCCCACCAAACCTAAGACCTCTGGAGTATGGAACAGGAGCAAAAGAATAGCCATTTCGGTTGTGAGTGCATCCGAGGCAGAGACAGAGAAATCCCAGGAACCACCCAGGGCGTCTCAGCCATTAAACATACCTTCACTGACTGTTCTGGTCCTGCAGGATTCGGAGACACATATCGTTCTCCCCATGAGTTTAGAGAGCCAGCTACAGATACATCAGGTCAAAGTCATGATTGACTCAGGGGCCACAGAAAACTTTATCGATAGCAGCTTAGTATCCTCACTGGCTTTAGACAGAGTAACTAGAGAAACCCCCGAGGAGGTACTTGCTGTAGATGGGAAACCTTTGATATCCGGCCTCATAACTGAACAGACAGATGTGGTAGTGTTGTCCTTTAAAGGAAAGGAGGGATTGCATAGAGAGGAATTAACACTCAACATAATAGAGGCACCTCAATACGAGGTCATTTTGCGAATGCCTTGGCTAAGCTACCATAACCCGATGATCAATTGGAAAACTAAAGAGATCCAGTTTTTGTCGGAGGAATGCAAAGGACATCTGAACACTGATATGTCACCGCTGGCCACCGCCTTACTTCTCCCGGTAGTGGTGGCTACTGCAGCGGAAAAAAATGTGATTCTACCCTCTGAATACAGGCGTTTCATGGATGTTTTTAGTGAAACCCAGGACCCTGCCCCCACACCGGATATATGATTGTCGCATAGATCTGGTGGAGGGAGCCACACTACCTTCCTGTCGTGTTTATGCACTCTCCGTACCTGAGACGGCACATTTAAAAGAATACCTAGATCATTACGTTGCTATAGGGTTCATCAGACCCTCCAGATCCCCCGCAGCCTCTCCTTTGTTTTTTATCAAAAAAGCAAATGGAGACTTGAGAGCCTGTGTAGACTACTGAGTGTTAAACAAGAACACGGTAAGGAATAAATACCGGTTACCCCTCATTTAGGTCCTACTGGATCAAGTGAGGGATGCCCAAATCTATACCCGTCTGGACCTGAGGGGCACGTACCATTTGGTGCGTGTTAGAGAGGGGGACGAGTGGAAGACTGCCTTCAAGACTCGTTATGGATTATATGAATATACTGTTATGCCGTTTGGGTTGTGTAATGCCCCGGCGGCATTCCAGTATTTCCTTAACGATGTCTTGAAGGAGTTTGTGGATGTATGTGCGGTCATCTACATAGACGACAAACTCATTTACTCAGACAGGGCTGAGATACACAGGCACCATGTGTCTCAGGTACTACAGAGGTTGGGAGAGAACAACCTTTTTTGCAAGCTGAGCAAGTGCGAATTCTGTGTGACTGAGGTGGAATTCCTGGGAGTTATATTGAGCCCCTCTGGATTGCAGATGTCAGGGAGAAAGGTTCAGGCTGTCCAGGATTGGCCCATTCCTTCCAGCGTAAAAGACGTCCAGAGCTTCCTGGGATTCGCGAAGAGCGCCGAGACACCTTCGGGTATTTGTTGCGCTATAAAAGTCGCGTAAATAAATAAATAAATAAAATTACCGTAGGTTCATTGTATTGTATTGTATTGTATGTTGGATTTATATAGCGCTTATAACCCAGGGGTCTCTAAGCGCTTGCCTTGAGAACCGGTCCTGGCTTTTCCCTGTGAGATAGCCCCTACAGGGCATCCCCAAGGTGAAAGCCAGGCATCCCGCCGCGGGGGGCCGTTGTGGAGATTAAGCAAGCTTAATGCCCAGAGTTGCAGAGTGTGAACCCATGATTAGGTCAGGCACCGAAGCGAGAATTATCGAGTCCGTGTACATTTGAGCTCAAGACCCTGCCGCGTCGGGAATTGAACCCTGGTCCCGGGTCTGACCTCTGCTTCAGGGTCTGCCTGCTCTAACCAGTGAGCCACACTTGTCCATTGCTCAGTTCTCTCAGGTAGCGTCTCCCCTGTCTAAACTACTCAGAAAAGGTGTGTCTTTTCTTTGGTCTAATGAAGCTGAAAGAGCCTTTGTGTTCCTGAAACAAGCTTTTACCACTGTCCCGATCTTGGCCCATCCTAAACCGGAACATCCATTCATAGTGGAAGCGGATGCGTCAGATGTAGCGATAGGGGCCATCCTATCACAGAGGAACCAAACGACAGGGCAGCTACATCCAGTAGCCTATATGTCTAAGAAATTGAGCACGGCTGAAATGAACTATACCATAGCCGAGAAAGAGCTGCTAGCAATAAAGAAAGCCTTTCAGGAATGGCGTCAACATCTCTGGGGGGCTGCATGCCTGGTCACAGTGTTCTCTGATCACAGGAACCTCCAATACATGAAAACAGCCCGGAATCTCACACAAAGACAGGTGAGGTGGATGTTATTCTGTTCAGAATACGATTTCATCATTACATACAGACCAGGGGTAGAGAACAGAAAAGCCGATACCCTATCTAGGCAGAATCAAGCTGGTGATCTCCCGGGTGTTAAAGCCCTAGAGGCGATTATAGATCCAGGGAAAGTGGTTTGCGTTGTTCAGGCCAACACCTTCTTGGATTTGGTTCGCCAAGCAAAGTCCCCAGATGCATGGGTGATGTGGGCTGCACGAGGAAGCGGCCGCACTTTAAAACAAGGGCTACCTATGCAGAATGGCAAATTGTACCTGCCCAATACTGACCTGAGGAAAAAGGCTTTCGAGTGGTGTCATGATACCTTGTTGCCAGGTCACTCGGGGGTGAGCAAAACAATTCAGTTGCTACAACGACACTTCTGGTGGGAGACCTTCAAGGGTGACGTAAGCACATGGGTTGGAGCATGTGAGGAGTGCGCCCGTGCAAAGAACGAGACAGGAAAAAAGAAAGGGCTGCTGATGCCTCTGCCCACACCTAAAAGGCCTTGGCAAACTATCAGCATTGACTTCATCACAGGACTTCCCCCGGATCAAGGTAAAACGGCGATCCTGGTGGTGATAGACAGTCTCACTAAAATGAGACACTTCATTCCATGCATGAATCTCCCCACAGCAAGTCAAACAGCGCAGCTGCTGTTGAGCAACATCATTCGATTGCACGGGGTGCCCGAAGTCATAATCTCAGATAGGGGCCCGCAATTCATCGCCAGGTTTTGGAAGGCCTGGCCATGCAGATCCAGACTTCTCTTTCCACTAGTTTCCGCCTACAGACTGATAGGCAGACGGAAAGACTCAATCAAACTCTGAAGAAATACCTGAGGTGCTATGCTGCCGAAGCCAAGGGCTCGTGGGTCTCTCTGTTGTGGATGGCCGAGTTGGCGTACAATAACGCCTGGCACAGTTCCCTGGGGGTATCACCCTTTTGTGCCACGTACGGTTTTGATGCACAAATACTTCCTATCAGCATCCCAGAGGGGGTAGCTGATCAACCTGCTGTGTTGGGACAGATACGGACCTTACAGGCTATGCACAAAAAGATCAGGGCTCATCTACAGAAGGCTAAGACCGAGTATAAAAAGAACGTCTTATGACGCGCCGCGTTAGCGCACTCGGAAGTGCTCCGGAGCGCGAACCGAGGCTCAAAGCGCAGCACCCCGGAAGCGCTTCGGGTGCATAGCGGGACGCGTAACGTAAGCGTAAAAGGTCATGTGACCTGAAAATAACACTTTTCATTGGTTTAGAACATTTTTTTTCCCAAATGATGCAAGCCCCCACCTTTTTTCCTCACTCTGACTTTCAACTTTGTGAGAGGAAGACCTGTTTCTCATTATTCAGTGATGGCATCAGTAGTAGCTGCAGCTGGTGGACCCCCACTTAGTTGTTCTCTTAATTTCTCTTTGCCGCTTTATTTTTAAATTAAATCGCCGCGCTGTCTGAGAGGGTAACGGGGACTCTTAGGACATTGCTAGCACCTAAAATCTGGAAAACACTCACCGCTGCTTTAGCGGGCCTTTAGCTGCTTCTTCCTGCGTGGGGGACATCTTGGACGAGGTAGTGCCGGTTTGCGGCAGACATCTTGGGTAGCAGGCTAGTTGTTGGGTGACGTGTTAGGCACACAGGAGCCCATTTAAACCTGCCATTATGCTTACGAGCAGCGTATGCGCGCAGCGGGCGCGCCTTGGGCACGCCGGAGGCTCGCCAGAGGCAAGCCCATCTATGCCCATCCAGGACCAGACGGGACCCGGGGCCAGAACCCCTGGTCCGCGTATCATATACGGCAGAGGTGAGCTTCTGAAAATTAACTTGCGATGCTCACCACTTGAGGTGGGAAGCGAGGCGATGCTCCGACAGTCAGGATTATGGAAGGCTCATGATAAAAATCGTGACAGGGCTCTCTCTCATAAAGCTGGGGTGGTGCATTTCGGACTGCTAAACACACGCTCTCTCCAGAAACATTGTGGAGAGGTATTTACACTGCTGGAGGATGGGGAATTCAACGTGCTGGGGATCACGGAGACATGGTTGGAGGATTCCTCGCTACCGGATCTGGTGGCGGCCCTACCGGCAAGCTTCTCGGTCTTACATCGCAACAGAGCGGGAGAGAAAAGAGGGGGAGGGGTGGCACTTTTCTTCACTGACCGTATGCGTGGAGAAACAATCTTGGCCGAGGATATAGGCGGGGCGGAGGTTCTAGGTGTTAAACTTAGGCTGGGGACAGATTGTTTGACTGTCCTGGTAGTTTACCGTCCTCCCTGGGCCTTGCCGGAGTTCCCGGATCTATTCCTGAAACTGGTGCAGGACATGCGCTCGAGGTTCGATAATTTGGTCATTTTGGGAGACTTTAATTATCACTGGGAACTCACCCCAAGAGAAGGGCAGGCTGGCCATATTGACGAGGCATTATCATCGCTAGGTTTAATTCAGCAGGTAAAGGGACCGACACATGTGAAAGGCCACACGCTCGACCTAGTCTGGTCGTCAATACCGGTACAGGGATCGACAACCTCACAACCGTGTGTCTGGTCGGACCATTACTTACTGAAGGGAGATCTCCTGATGAACCTGCTTAAATCGAAACCGGCAGTAGGTCAGAGGCTGGTGAGGAAATGGAAAAATATCAATGGAGGAAAGATGGTGGCACATCTTTCAGCGAATTATCCTCAGACCCGTTTAGCTGATAATCCTGATGCCCTCTGTAGTAACCTAGAGGAGAGGCTTCGTAGTGCGGTCGATCATGTGGCGCCAGCACGCAGGGTCAATCTAGTGAATAGAGGCCGGAGGTCCCCTTGGTATAACGACTCCCTAAGGGAGAAAAAGAGGGTCGTGCGCAAGATGGAGAGAGCTTGGCGCAAAGCCTATGATACGAAGGCGAGAAGCGTCTATTTGCTTGAATTAGCGAATTATAAGCGGGCAATAACAGCTAGGAAGGCAGAATTCTATGAAGAAAGGATCATCATAGCGACAAATCCCCAAAAAGAAGTCTTCCGAGTCTTAAATGAACTTAAAAAAGTGAAAGAACAAAGGCCGGAGTTCACTCTAGAGGACTGCCAGAGATTTCAGAATTTCTTCACCAGCAAAATTGCAGATCTTAATTCGGAAATTGCCTGTACTCCCATACATGCTTGCCCCCCACTGACCACGTCGGCCAAAAAGCTGGTGGTTAGACCTCTGGAGCTTCTTCCCCCCATTACGAAAGAGGACCTGCCCCGGCTCACTGGGAGAGTGAAGTCGGGTTCCCAGGCAGACCCTTGTCCCCCTGACGTTTTCAAACTGGCTATGCCAGGAATAGAAGAGGAGGTGTTGAATCTTTTGAACTCCTCTCTAGCATCAGGAAAGGTTCCCACTGCCTTTAAGGAAGCAAGGTTGATCCCTCTGCTGAAAAAGCCTGGGGCAGATGTGAAATGCCTAAAAAACTTTAGGCCTATTTCCCAGATCCCTTTCCTGGCCAAGGTGGTGGAACAGCATGTTTTGGCCGCCCTCTCTGACCATCTAGAAGGGAACGGCCTGCTGGAACCAAACCAATCAGGGTTCCGTGCAAACCACAGCACGGAACTGGTCATGCTTTCCATCATAGATGAGCTCCGAAATAGGGCAGATAAGAGGATACCCGGCGCCCTGGTGCTGTTAGACCTCTCCGCGGCGTTTGACACGTCAGTCACAAACAACTGCTGACGCGGATGAGAGACTTCGGCATCCGGGGCACAGCCCACGCCTGGTTTGCTTCTTTCCTACAAGGGAGGACACAAAGAGTTCAGTTGGGAGAATTGCTCTCCACTGCATCACCAATCTCTTGTGGAGTGCCACAGGGGTCGGCTCTGTCGCCCCTGCTATTCAACATATACCTCCAACCTTTGATTGGACTCCTGAATCAAATGGATTGTCAGGTATATAACTACGCTGATGACACCCAAATCATTATCCAAATGGATGATGTACCTGGGGCACCAGCAAATCTGCAAACCATCTTGAAGCAGACAGCTAACTGGATGTCGCTGAACTCCTTAAAAATTAATCCGGACAAGACGGAAGTTCTACCTGTTACCATCGCTGGCAATCCATGGCATGATGGATTCTGGCCGAGGGAACTTGGACCGCCCCCGGAGCCGGCAGTGGCTGTAAAAAGTCTTGGCATTTATGTGGATGACAAGCTTTCCATGCGGAAACAGGTTACCACGGTGGTAGGAACCTGTGTTGGCATGTTGCGTCAACTTAGGAAGATCGCGCCATTATTGTCCCATTCTACCCTGCGAAGGGCGGTTTCTGCTATGATCCTTGCAAGACTGGATTACGGTAACTCGCTCTACCTGGGTTTACCCCAAAAACTCCTGGACAAACTTCAGATGGTGATGAACGATGCCGCTAGGCTCATTCACAAGAAACCCAGGAGCACGCATGTGTCCCCACTTATGCGTGAGCTACATTGGCTCCCAATAAGGCAGAGGGTACTCTTTAAAGGGTTATGCATTGCACATAAATCCCTTTACGGTAAGGCACCAAGCTACATCAAGACCCGCCTGACCCCATATACACCTGCCAGGGTGTTAAGATCTGCTGAAGCAACCCTGCTCATGCAACCCCGTTTTAGATTGGCGACAGTGGGCGGTCGTGCCATTTCTAACACCCTCCCAGAGGCCTGGAACAGTCTACCGGTGGATTTGCGCAAAGAACCCAATTTGCTGACCTTTCGGAAGAGGCTAAAGACTGTTCTTTTCCAGAAAGCCTGGGGAGGGATATCAATTTCCTGTAGTGTTTCTTTTGGTTCCTGTGGTGCTTACTGGACAAGCGCTTAGAGACCCCGGGGTTATATAGCGCTATATAAATCGAAAGAAATAAATAAAATACATTTCTTGTGCCAGCCAACACATTTTAGTAGTGCCGCACCCTTGGATTAGTATTAGTTTATAGGAACTCTACTGATTACACCCGAGTGCTCCTCTCTTATCTACATCTGGACCCCCACCACCACCACAACCACCTAGGAAGGAAGGACCACCTATACAGTTCCTTCCAAACCCAGAGGAAGAGGAAGAAGAAGAGGAAGAGGAGGTAGAGCAGAAGCAGTTCTTGCCTGAAGAGCCCCGGCAATCCCACCGCAAAGACCATTTTATTTGGCAATGTTTTTCTTACCCTCATTGCCAAAAAAAGGTCAATGCCCGGTGGGTGACATGCCTCATTTGCAAAGCAGTTCTGTCCCGAGGCACAGACAAAAAGTATAGTTTCGGAAACTATACTATGCACCGCCACATGCAGAGGTGGCATCCAATTAATTACAGCGTTGCTGAGGTGCGTCAACTCCAAGATAACCCACCAACTCTTGTGGCCAGTACATCGTCACAGGAAACTCTATCGGGAGCAGAGGCGAGGGAGACGGTCCCAAGTATTCAGAACAATTTTGCGCACATGAAACTAGTGTGCATTTCTTTTGTGGTGCACTACTTTGTTATGGGGAGAGGAGTGTCAATTTAATGAATAGAGCATTTGAAAACCACAAGTGCTCGAAACGCCGCAAGAAGTAATTTTTTTTTTGCTCCTGTTGAGCCCTTTCTAATGCCTGTTTTTCGTTGTTCCCACCCAAAAAAAACAAAAAAATTAAAATTGTTCAAAAAATACAAAAAAAAAATGTTCAGAAAAATAATAAAAAAAATAAAACAACAAAAACAATAAAAAAAAGTTCTTTTCAGAACTACCTCCCATTTATAAAAAATTGCTAAAATGTTTAGCACTCTGGCAATCTCTTTTTTTTTGATTCGCTTCCCGGTTCGCGCGCCGGTGCTCGAACCGGAAGCGAACCAAAAAAAAAAAGAAAAAAAAATAAAGAGTGAGTATAAGGGAAGGAGACAGGGAGAATAATGTTAAAAGAAAGACAGCTAGAGGGAGTAACACAGAGATACTGTATAATAGATAATTATACAAAGAAAAGATGTAAGAGGGTAAAATTGAGAAAAAGAAAATAGATAAGGAAGTGAAAGAAAAAAAGAGAGTAGAAGAATAATAAACAAGAGTTACTTGGAGAATGTGAGTGAATGTTCAAATTAAAAAGAAAGAGAGTAAAGGATGTGGAGTGAGAGGTAGGGATAGAACCGGACTAAAACAACAACCCAGAGGGAAGGTGTTAAAAAAACAGTGAGCGAAAGTAAATAGGATTAAAACAAGGTGTATGATAGTGAATAAGGTTAAAACATGTGGAATGACAGAGAGAAAAAACAGAAAGAAGAAAAGAAAAAGTGACAGAAAAGGAATAATTGAAGCAGCAAAGAAATGTAAATAACATAGTGTGCTTGAACTACAGGGAGAAAGCATAATGAACAACTAGTAAAAGAGTGAAGTGACAGAAACAGTGAGAGTAAGAGCTACGGACTGAGTGAAAAGGAGTGAGGAACTGTGAGAACAGAGGGACTGACAAAAGGAGTGGAAGGAGTGGAGTAAGTAAGTAACTGAAAAGGAATGAGGGAAAAAGCAAAGGAAGGAAACTGAGGGTTAAGGAAATAAAGCAGTGGAACTAATAGAAGTTCAATGTGATAGAGATGTAAGGGAAAGAGTACTAAATACTTACTTTATAGTTGTTGTTAACTTCATCACTTATAATTTTTTTACTTTCAATCTGTGAAAGAAAGAACAAGAATTTGAAAAGTATTGAAACATGTATTTAAAAAATAGAAAAGACAAGGCAAAAGGTTGAAAATCATACAATTTTACAAAGAAATAAAGTTAGAGATAAACATTCAGAAAGGAAAATAAAGTAACGGTGAAAGACAGACAGAGACAAAAAGAAATAGAAATAGAGTAAATTACTAAGAGAATAAAAAGGAGGATAGATTCAGTGACAGAAAAGAAGGATAGAAGAGAAAAATAAACTGAAGATGTGTAAGATACTAAAAGAATGTGAGTAAGGTAAACTAAATAAGGAAAGGGTGAATAAGGAAAAGAGTGAGGGAGAGAGGAGACAGAAAAAGTGAAGGAAAGAGTGTCAGATACAGACGGAGTGAGGCAACAAAGAAAGATAAATGAGTGAAGGTGAGTTATACTAACTGATTGCAACAAAAAAGGAGAACCCAAAAATATTTACTTTCGAAAACAAAGGGAGGAAAGATGGAAAAGAGAAGCGAAGCAGGGGGTCTAAAATCTGGAAAATGGTGCATGAGAGAAAAGAAAAAAGCAGAGTTGGAATAAGGAAACAAAGGTTGAAAGATAAGTGGAGTTAGAGAACAAGGGCGAAAGAGAATAAAACAAAAGGCAATGTGAGTATGTAAAGAGGATTGATAGAAGGTAGTAAAAGACAAGTGAGCATGAGACAAGACGAGTACAAATTAAAAATCACAATACAAAGTATAGAATTAATTATACATGTTAAATGGTTTATTTTTGCTGTTCTCAGAATATATCAAATCACTGTTAATCACAAAGCAATTTAAAACAGCAGACTAAATTATATCAACTCCTAGAATCATTATAGGCCAGTTACCTACCCTAAAGTTTTACTTCTAAAAACACTAAGTAAGAATTTTTTAAGTCAAAAGGCAAACATTGTTTCATAGTGAAATGGGAATCATTGCCGAAAGACCAGCCTTTTTAACATTTTAGATAAGCTGTGTAATGTCCTGATGTTGTCAAGGGACCGTCATGTCATATAACAGCTGCAGTTACAAATGTTCTTCCTGAAATCGATGACTGTGTAGCCAAAACATTTGTAATTAAAATTGACAACTTACTTCCATCAGGTCTATATCGTTGGAATTTTAAAATGACATTACACCCGTAAGTTTGTACAAATAATGTGGACAGCATTGCAGACTTACATTACCTCTACTCTATGTTTTGATCGGCTGCTTGAATTAGCTTATTGAAAGAAACAGTTTTTCTGAACTCATTGAAAGTACACTTACTTTTCCATGACGTTGAATGATATGGTATGAACATCTTTTGCTTTGGAAAATACTCTGTTGTCCTTTAAGTAATCCGTGCCCGCCACCTTCTGTAAGAAAAGCTTCATCTTTTTCAGGAATAACTTAGAAATCATAAATCACTTTTGGCTCTGTACTACACTTATCCACAAGGCCAAATAGTGTAAGAGCCATTTGAAACTTTTGAAATTCCTCCAAGCAAATCCCGAGATTTTCATTTTTCCCCGACTTTCAGAAAGAAAACGTCGACAATCACTTTCACAATCTTGTACTAATAATATCTCCCCTTCTAGCTTACTCATGTTTCACAATTCCTATAACATTGATACCACTTACTATGAGGCACACCTACACTACCTCTATGACTTTTCCAATTTTTCCATTCTCTTGATCTGTTACTAACAAAGCAATTTAAAACAACAGAGTAAATCATATCAACTCTTTGAATCATTATAGGCCAGTTATGTACCTCTATGACTACTTTAGCCCGAATATCCTCCAAGCAAGTGTGGACATCATAAGAATAGGAATCGGAACCGAGCAAGAGGCAATCCCGACTTTAACCTGGACAATGCTCTGTTCCCACCTGACTCACCTTTTTCCAGCAAAGTATCAGGCCGAAAGGGTAATTCAGACACGTCCATTTACAATCTCACAGCATACCAAGTCACTTAAGAAAGCAAGAAACGCAGCCCTGCGGGCACTGGCTAAATCTCCGGGGAACAGTGAACGTACAATTCACTATCAAACTACTCAAAGATCCTTCAAGCTGGCGATCAAAAAAGATAAATGGTCTCACGAAAACCAATTTTGGTGCAAACTGGTGTGGGAGAGTAAGCAAAAAAACTCTAGAAAATTTTGGGCTCTTATTAACCACACTAATCCTAGCACATCGAGCTTTGGATCTGCAAACATCCAGGAATCAGACTGGGTAAGATGCCTATCTGACCACTTCAAGTCTCCAGAATACCCAGATTCCAAAGGAAGCAGCTCTTTAAATGAGATTAACCATGGGCCTGCCACCATACAGAGTCTACCCGCCGACTGCTTACACCCCGCCAACATGGACCTTGAAGTGACACAAGAAAGAGTAGCCACAGCAATGACAAAAGCAAGATCTGATGGAGCTCCTGGCCCAAACGGCCTGCCACAGAGCCTGTTTAAATCTGACATTGTCTTCTGGTCCGGAACACTAACTAATCTCTTCAATTATGCTCTGAGAACAGCAACAATCCCGGACTCATGGCGGGGCGCCATAATCCACCCAATTTACAAATCAGGATCACGTGCCCAACCGAGCAATTACAGACTCATTGCCCTCCTGGATATTGAAGCCAAGCATTATGCAGGCCTCCTACTGGAGGATCTAAGGTTATGGGCAAAGGACTATAAACTGTTGCCAACGAATCAAACAGGGTTTGTTGCAAACTCAGGGACCAGCACTAATTTGCTAGCAATTTCAACTATAGTCGACAAGGCACTAAACACATCTAGGTTAGTGTTTTGTTGCTTCGTCGACTTCAAAGCAGCATTTGATAGAGTCCCTAGGGAGGCTCTATGGGTAAAATTAAGAAAGTGGGGGATTCCAGAGAATCTATTACAGGCAATTATCGAACTCCACTCGCGTACATGGGTTCGAGTGAAGCTCGGGTCCGGCACACATCTCTCGCGGAAAATAATGACAACTAGGGGCGTGAAGCAGGGATGTGTGTTGGCCCCCCTTCTCTTTAACCTGTTTATAGCAGATCTGTCGGCGACCCTGGACGATACCAACAGCCATTCTCCAAAAGTCGGTGGCTTGGGTCTAAGCAACCTTTTGTACGCCGATGACCTTGTCCTTTTTAGCCTCACCAGGGTTGGCCTACAAAGGCTCCTTGATAAACTGCATGACTATACGACTATTAACCAATTAGAGGTCAACTTAAAAAAAACGCAAGTCGTTCCTTTTGGTAAGAAACGACACACAGGTGGTGGTTGGTCATTCAACAACATAAGCCTCGTAACAGGCCAGTCATATAAATATCTAGGCGTCCACCTGGATTCTAAATACAATTTTAGAAAGCAGCGTAACGAGATCACAGTCAAAGCAATAACCCTTGCGGTATCACTAGGCAAGCTTGCAAAAAATCTCTCAGGCCCAACCCTATCGCCTCTTTTGGAGGTGATGAGAGCAAAAATTGGCCCTACTCTATCGTATGGCATAGAGTTATTTGGGGGGAAAATGAATACAGCCTTGAACCAGCACACAACCAAAATTTATAAAAAGGTTCTCCAGCTGCCAAAATCCGCATCTGCTGCACAGATAAGACTGGAGATGGGACTGATAAACTACGATGCCTCCAACATCGGGGCATATCTTAATCTCTGTCACAAACTAAGACAAGCGGACCCCAATACATTAGAATCCCTAGTCTGGGAAGAAATAACCCAGAAAAATCCAGGTGGAACATACGGCCGTCTCTTTAAAGACGCCATTCAGCAAATGTCAGCAAGTGATTTGTGGGCCCTGAATCCTAGTCAGACAGCATTCAAAATAGGGATCAAAAAGGGTGTGAGAATGAGATCAAGTATCATGGATAAAGCACTCTTTTTGAAACGCAGTCACGCCTGGGCTCTTGTAAACTCTTATAGACGGCTAGCCCCCGCCTCCTATCTGGCCTGTACATATTCACTCCATCTAAAGCGCAGCCTTATCGCCATTAGAATGGGCGACTGGCGATTCCTGAAAGATTTACCCTCCTGGCGACGCACCGCTGAAGATTTAACTTGTAGAGGGTGTGGCAAAACAGCTGAAACTATGTCGCATGTGATCTGCCTCTGCCCAGCTTTTAATTCAGAACGCAGGCGGAGACTAAAACCAGAATGGAATAGGCTGGGTGCCAGGACTTGCAGGCAAGCTATCATGGTAGCTTTAAATCCGGAAAACACATCCCTAAACATAAGACTCATAACCTTCATTCTGCAAGCATACCGTAATTTCAATCAAAAGAGGCCCTGCTAGAGTGCCCCTCCCACTTTCCAACCCTTAGGGAGGTTAAAATAAAATGACCAGTAACCTCAGGAATGTCGGCTGCTTCCTAAAAGTAGGATACCATTGATGCCGAGTATAATATAAAAGGGAGGAAGAGACAACTTTTTTCCCTATACATCATGCTTCAAGCTACCCTATTTTATTTAAAGAGGCTTAAGAGAAGACAATTTCCATTTTTATAATGACTGTCAACTGACCATGTTTTTATTCTTCAAGATTTTTTAATCTTATTTATTGATACACAATGTGAATTTTGTAACCTTCTTTTAAAGATATATGTGTTATATCTAAATAAAGATAATTGATTTGATACTTTACATTTTTAATTATCATGATCACTCTTATTCACAAAGCAATTTAAAACAGCAGACTAAAATTTATCAACTGCTCCAATCTTCGTAGGCCACTTACCTTCCCTAAAATTTTGGTTGTAAAAACACTAGGTAAGAATTTTTTAAGTCAAAAGGTAAACGTTTTTTGAAAGTTAAAACAGAATCATTACAGAATGACCAGCCGTTTCCAGATTTTAAATAAGCTGTGTAATGTCCTGAAGTTGTTGAAGGACCATCATGATATATAATTGCTGCAGTTACAAAAGTCCTTCCTGATATTGACAACTGCGAAGCCACAACATTTTTAATTAAAGTTGTCAATTTAGTTCCATCAGGCCTACATCGTTGGAACATTAAAATGACATACTGGCAATAACTTCGTATAAATAATGTGGACATCGTTGCAGACTTACATTGGCTACACTCCATGTTTTGATCAGCTGCTTTTACTAGCTTATTAAAGGATACTGATTTACTGTCAGGCAAAGTTAAATATATAAATCTTTCTGAGTCTACACTAGTAGTACTTGATAGCCTACAGTTCTCGCAGTCGTGCTGCCATTGATAAGAAAGGCCAAACAGATAATCTACATCTACACCTTCATCTTGCAATACATCAAGCATATACATTAAAAACTCCTGACAATCCTGCTGAATATTTTGAGAGAATTGCGTTTGACCTGAACATTTGTCTAAGAGATTTCGAATTTCAGACACACTTTCTATTTTTCTTCTATCAGTGCTACATTTCTCTAACACAGAATTCAACAAACAGCAAAATCTTTGATCCGAATTGACCACAATTTGTTTCTAGAGAAAAGACAACATTAACCACTACATTAGCATTGCAGTTGATATCAGAACTATTTTCAAATTGAAAACCAACAACGTCTTGAACAGCATCCATTTTCTTTCTGCTTACAATTTCGGGTCCATGACTTTTCGTGTTTTTGCTACAACCTCCCTACTATTGGTCACATTTCTTCATTTCCGGCCTACCACACGTTTTTCAAACAAAGGATATTGAGGCAAATGTGGCGCATACTCTCTTCTTAACCTATTGTATTCCTTAACACAATCTAGATCTGCACAAATGTTTGTCTCATCACACTCAATCAAGTACAATCCAGATAAAGATCTGACTCGTGATAATGCCACATAAGCCATACCCTCCTTGAACACAGAACTGCCAATATTCACCAAAGCACTGTCTACACTTAAACCTTGCTATTTATGGATTGTCACCGCATATGCCAAGCAAACAGGAAACTGCTTACGGCGAACATATAAGACTTTAAAAGCAAAAACCTAGCAGAGCAATGACCAATTTGCTGTACATCCTCAATGCCATCAAATTTAATTTTTATAAATTCAATTCCATCTCTATTTTTGTATTTCTAAAAATCAACAACATTACCCATTGATCCATTTACCAGACCTCTTTCAACATTTAAATTCCTTCTCAAAATGATACGGCAATTTAAGCACACATTCAGAGTCTTTTCAAAACCAGCAGTCTTAGATATAGTCTACTCTAAAGAATCCAATTTAGATTTCAAATTTTCAGACAAAATAATTGTTGCTCCCATATGCTCAATTCTGTCAATAGCTTCCAGTTTCACTATGTCTTGTTTTTCTAAATTCAACATTTTGTTGTTGAAGATGGAACATTCTTGCAGAGTTGCCATCAAACATATCCCAGATTTCTTCTCAGTAATTTTCTGAAAAATATTCTCTGGCAGAACGTCTTCATCTGGATACAAATTTGACAGTAATCGTGCATGTAAAGCTTCCTTCCCATGCTCGGTCACTTTTCCGATTCTAACATCTTGTAGAATATTCTTATAATCTTCATCCTTCGCCTGACGCATATTTTCACGCAGTTCAGCATAATTGAAGTTTAACCATATATTAACGTTGCAAATGCTCCCTAGGCACTTCCTGGTATCTTCATGCGTAAGTAGTTTAAACACTGGTTGTCCTTTCACTGGTGTCAGCTGCAGAAGATCACCGAAAACAATGATGTGTTTGCCACCAAATAACACATCATACTCTGTTTTAAGAACTTCTTGCATTCTCAAATGCACAAAGGCAAGCATGACATTGGAAACCATGCTTACTTCGTCAATGATAAGAAGTTTCATCTTCTTTAGGACTCTTGAAACTTCACAACAAGCATCTCCAGATAACTTGTGGTATTGTAATTTGTTATCATGCTCCACTGGCAGCATCAGTAGACGATGCAAAGTAATACCTTTAATGTTATGTGCTACCAGTCCAGTTGGAGCGGTGACAACTCAAGACAGCGATGACCTGTCCTTTTCTGCAAATAAAATGAAATTGCTTTAATGAGGAAACTTTTTCCAGTTCCTGCTTCTCCACGTACAGTCGGACAGGCTTCAACGACGTACATGAGCACTCTTTCTTCTCATGACTTAATCCATGATCAATTTGGTTGGTAACTTCGTCATATATTTTCCTCTACTCAACGCTGAGTTGTCTTTCCAAATCTTCTAAGTTAACCGCATCCTCCTGAGCATGTGCCGTGGCTCTTTCCACTTCAATCATGGCAGTGGCAGCTTCATTTTCGATAACTGGTCCTCCTAGTGGATCCTGACTCAATGAAGTGGAACTCTGACTGTCCTAAGAACTGTCTCTAGCAATCTCGGCTGCAATTGTTGCTTCCTGCTGGATTTCTGCATTCAACATTTCTAGATATTTTGGAAAAACAGGACATTCTATGGACTCCTTGGCTGCATTGAAAGAATCTTCATAACAGAGGAAATCTCCAAGCAGTTTCTCTTCTGCACGCCAAGGCTTGAAAAGTTGCAAAAGAGCTAAATAGAAAAACTCTTTTCTTTCAGGAGATTCGCAACTCATTTTTCGATGATTTACCAATTGACATTTTCTTTGCTTGACCAGACATCCCTCACTTCCAATTACAGAATACACTCCTTTATCAATATCTTCTTTGATGTTCCTCTTGAATGTATAATTTTGTAGAACCTCATACAGACAAACATTCTCGAGGTGACTGCTTCTATTTGGATAATATGTATCCAACATGTTGGTCTTCAAAATATCTGTACTGTTTGGCTCCTTCTCCGCCAAATACTCAATTTCCCGTACAGGTTTCAGAACTCGATTACGTGTTGCAGCAAGACCAAGACTCACCCAAATTATACTCCTAGATTTGGCATAGAGACTTGCTGAAGATAACCGATCAGAACATTCGTATGCTCCGATTTCTCGATGCGACAACATCTTTAGTCTGAAACTGTACAACTTCTTACTGAGGCTCTTTTCATGTGAAATGTCATCCCACATATCCTTCAGTTCGGTCTTTTCTATTTTTGTGATATAAGACGTCACATACCGAGCCACAGCCATACAGTTGTCAGCCACAAACTGTATATGTCAGGTTCTCAGTTATTGCACCTGCATTGCCTGTGCACGCATGAAAGGGGGGTGTGGAACAGTAGTAGAACATTTGTGGCTGTAACCGGAGTGGGACTACAACTCCCAGACTCCCCGGTAAGGGGAAGTACTTATGCAGTATCTACACGCTTCCTGTTGCGTGTAATTTGTATTGTGTCCGAGGAGGTCGGGAGTCGCTGCATGCCGCGGCTGCTCGGAGGAGAGACCGGTGGAAAGGAAGCAGGTGTTCGTGTCAGCGTAATTAGATCCAGGTAGGATCTGTCTGTTGGAATTGCCTCGACCGCGGGCGGTAGCGTCTTGCTTCGCCGCACGTTTCACCAGACTTTTGAAAGAGCGGAGCGCGGTGGTAGTCCGCCATGCGTTCCCGTTCTAAACGTTTCCCGAGTAAAGTTAACTATGGAGGAGAACAATAAGGAACATGTCCATAATGTACCTTGAGCAGCTGAGGAAAGTCTCAATGGAAATTTAGCTTGCGGGGCGCGGTGGTGGTCGAAACTACGCGTCACCGTGCTATGCTCAGTTTTTGCATGGACAGCTGGTCACTGAGTACGGCTTTTGTTTGGAAGCGATAAAACAGATACTATAGACTATCGAACCTTACAGGGAAAGGGTCATTGAACATTTGTTCTTTTGTGTTCTTGTGCAGAGTGGAGTGTTGTGGTTCTTGCTTCCCACAAACTGCCGTTTTCTGTCAGAAGAGGAAACCCTTGCTTGCTTTATCCTTGTGCATCTATTTATTTTACCTTCTACAGCAGAGTGCTGCATCTTATTTTGTATCCAGCTATAACGTCTCTCGCCTGTTGTCATGGTATGCCACCTATATGGATATAGCTGTTAGGGGACTTAAGTGCTTTGGGGAGTGTGTTGTGTCTGACGTATCTTTTGTGTCCAATAGGCCAGTAAGGTGTCAGAAGGCGATAGAGGAGACGTATGATCACAAAGCATTTACCAGTTTATCACAATGTATACATAGTTCTTTAGCGAGATTATATGAGAGTAGCCATTTGTTTAGGATTGCATATCTAAGTATTTTGTTTTTGTCGTTACAGGAAATCCCTTCCCTGCTGGCCCTTCCCTTTCCCTTCCTGGTTCTATTTATCCCTCACCTAATGGCTCAACCCCTCTGTGTATTTCTACAAGAGGCGTTGTGATGTTTGGAGGTGGAACATTATAAGCATCGATCGTATTCTGTGGAGCAATTCTGGACAGAATTACACGCCCACAAATTACTGCTTCACCTGATCCGATCGTGTTTATAATGGCCTCTCTGGATGATGTATTACAGGCCTTGTTATTGGTCCAGCAGGAATTGGCTGCCTCTAAAACTGAGGCCGCTAATTTGAGAGACAAGGTGGATAGGTTAAACAGAAACCCCTTCGATGCGTCCACTTCTCAGGTGCAGGTTACTGTCCCACCACCCATTCCTTTGGCTTGTCCCGAGCGGTACTCAGGGGATCCAAATAAGACTCAAGTCTTTTTGACTCAGATCATGTTGCATTTCTCTTGCAAACCGGCCTCATTTCCAAACCATCACTCCAGGGCAGCCAATTGGGCAGTGCCCCTAGTATGGAATAATGATGCTATATTTTCTGATTGGGCTGCGTTCCATGCGGAGTTTGAAAGAGTATTCGATAGACGCGCTACTAGTGCGGACAGAGAATTGCTCACCCTTAGACAGGGAAGGAGCGATCTGGTGTCATACTTGACAGATTTCAACAGGTTAGTGGCAGAGACGTATTGGCCAGAGGAGAAGAGGATGTCGCTTTTTTATCAAGGTATGAGAGATGGGTTAAAAGATGTTATTGCCCAGATAGACCCTCAACCTGTTACATGCACGGATATGATTAATCTAACCTTGCGTTTAGATGGTAGATTAAGCGAGAGAGGTGGAGAAAGAAGAAGGTGGGACAGGGTGTCTTTTGGGTCTGAGGCTAATCCTCAAAGTGTTGTCTTCCTCTGAAGCTAGCTCAGAACTCATGGAGATAGGAGCAGTACGAGCACCTTTGTCTAAGGAAGAAAAAGAGAACCGTAGAGCGCTGGGGTTGTGCTTATACTGCGGTAAAAAGGGGCATTATGTCAAAGAGTGCCCCACCAAACCTAAGACCTCTGGAGTATGGAACAGGAGCAAAAGAATAGCCATTTCGGTTGTGAGTGCATCCGAGGCAGAGACAGAGAAATCCCAGGAACCACCCAGGGCGTCTCAGCCATTAAACATACCTTCACTGACTGTTCTGGTCCTGCAGGATTCGGAGACACATATCGTTCTCCCCATGAGTTTAGAGAGCCAGCTACAGATACATCAGGTCAAAGTCATGATTGACTCAGGGGCCACAGAAAACTTTATCGATAGCAGCTTAGTATCCTCACTGGCTTTAGACAGAGTAACTAGAGAAACCCCCGAGGAGGTACTTGCTGTAGATGGGAAACCTTTGATATCCGGCCTCATAACTGAACAGACAGATGTGGTAGTGTTGTCCTTTAAAGGAAAGGAGGGATTGCATAGAGAGGAATTAACACTCAACATAATAGAGGCACCTCAATACGAGGTCATTTTGCGAATGCCTTGGCTAAGCTACCATAACCCGATGATCAATTGGAAAACTAAAGAGATCCAGTTTTTGTCGGAGGAATGCAAAGGACATCTGAACACTGATATGTCACCGCTGGCCACCGCCTTACTTCTCCCGGTAGTGGTGGCTACTGCAGCGGAAAAAAATGTGATTCTACCCTCTGAATACAGGCGTTTCATGGATGTTTTTAGTGAAACCCAGGACCCTGCCCCCACACCGGATATATGATTGTCGCATAGATCTGGTGGAGGGAGCCACACTACCTTCCTGTCGTGTTTATGCACTCTCCGTACCTGAGACGGCACATTTAAAAGAATACCTAGATCATTACGTTGCTATAGGGTTCATCAGACCCTCCAGATCCCCCGCAGCCTCTCCTTTGTTTTTTATCAAAAAAGCAAATGGAGACTTGAGAGCCTGTGTAGACTACTGAGTGTTAAACAAGAACACGGTAAGGAATAAATACCGGTTACCCCTCATTTAGGTCCTACTGGATCAAGTGAGGGATGCCCAAATCTATACCCGTCTGGACCTGAGGGGCACGTACCATTTGGTGCGTGTTAGAGAGGGGGACGAGTGGAAGACTGCCTTCAAGACTCGTTATGGATTATATGAATATACTGTTATGCCGTTTGGGTTGTGTAATGCCCCGGCGGCATTCCAGTATTTCCTTAACGATGTCTTGAAGGAGTTTGTGGATGTATGTGCGGTCATCTACATAGACGACAAACTCATTTACTCAGACAGGGCTGAGATACACAGGCACCATGTGTCTCAGGTACTACAGAGGTTGGGAGAGAACAACCTTTTTTGCAAGCTGAGCAAGTGCGAATTCTGTGTGACTGAGGTGGAATTCCTGGGAGTTATATTGAGCCCCTCTGGATTGCAGATGTCAGGGAGAAAGGTTCAGGCTGTCCAGGATTGGCCCATTCCTTCCAGCGTAAAAGACGTCCAGAGCTTCCTGGGATTCGCGAAGAGCGCCGAGACACCTTCGGGTATTTGTTGCGCTATAAAAGTCGCGTAAATAAATAAATAAATAAAATTACCGTAGGTTCATTGTATTGTATTGTATTGTATGTTGGATTTATATAGCGCTTATAACCCAGGGGTCTCTAAGCGCTTGCCTTGAGAACCGGTCCTGGCTTTTCCCTGTGAGATAGCCCCTACAGGGCATCCCCAAGGTGAAAGCCAGGCATCCCGCCGCGGGGGGCCGTTGTGGAGATTAAGCAAGCTTAATGCCCAGAGTTGCAGAGTGTGAACCCATGATTAGGTCAGGCACCGAAGCGAGAATTATCGAGTCCGTGTACATTTGAGCTCAAGACCCTGCCGCGTCGGGATTTGAACCCTGGTCCCGGGTCTGACCTCTGCTTCAGGGTCTGCCTGCTCTAACCAGTGAGCCACACTTGTCCATTGCTCAGTTCTCTCAGGTAGCGTCTCCCCTGTCTAAACTACTCAGAAAAGGTGTGTCTTTTCTTTGGTCTAATGAAGCTGAAAGAGCCTTTGTGTTCCTGAAACAAGCTTTTACCACTGTCCCGATCTTGGCCCATCCTAAACCGGAACATCCATTCATAGTGGAAGCGGATGCGTCAGATGTAGCGATAGGGGCCATCCTATCACAGAGGAACCAAACGACAGGGCAGCTACATCCAGTAGCCTATATGTCTAAGAAATTGAGCACGGCTGAAATGAACTATACCATAGCCGAGAAAGAGCTGCTAGCAATAAAGAAAGCCTTTCAGGAATGGCGTCAACATCTCTGGGGGGCTGCATGCCTGGTCACAGTGTTCTCTGATCACAGGAACCTCCAATACATGAAAACAGCCCGGAATCTCACACAAAGACAGGTGAGGTGGATGTTATTCTGTTCAGAATACGATTTCATCATTACATACAGACCAGGGGTAGAGAACAGAAAAGCCGATACCCTATCTAGGCAGAATCAAGCTGGTGATCTCCCGGGTGTTAAAGCCCTAGAGGCGATTATAGATCCAGGGAAAGTGGTTTGCGTTGTTCAGGCCAACACCTTCTTGGATTTGGTTCGCCAAGCAAAGTCCCCAGATGCATGGGTGATGTGGGCTGCACGAGGAAGCGGCCGCACTTTAAAACAAGGGCTACCTATGCAGAATGGCAAATTGTACCTGCCCAATACTGACCTGAGGAAAAAGGCTTTCGAGTGGTGTCATGATACCTTGTTGCCAGGTCACTCGGGGGTGAGCAAAACAATTCAGTTGCTACAACGACACTTCTGGTGGGAGACCTTCAAGGGTGACGTAAGCACATGGGTTGGAGCATGTGAGGAGTGCGCCCGTGCAAAGAACGAGACAGGAAAAAAGAAAGGGCTGCTGATGCCTCTGCCCACACCTAAAAGGCCTTGGCAAACTATCAGCATTGACTTCATCACAGGACTTCCCCCGGATCAAGGTAAAACGGCGATCCTGGTGGTGATAGACAGTCTCACTAAAATGAGACACTTCATTCCATGCATGAATCTCCCCACAGCAAGTCAAACAGCGCAGCTGCTGTTGAGCAACATCATTCGATTGCACGGGGTGCCCGAAGTCATAATCTCAGATAGGGGCCCGCAATTCATCGCCAGGTTTTGGAAGGCCTGGCCATGCAGATCCAGACTTCTCTTTCCACTAGTTTCCGCCTACAGACTGATAGGCAGACGGAAAGACTCAATCAAACTCTGAAGAAATACCTGAGGTGCTATGCTGCCGAAGCCAAGGGCTCGTGGGTCTCTCTGTTGTGGATGGCCGAGTTGGCGTACAATAACGCCTGGCACAGTTCCCTGGGGGTATCACCCTTTTGTGCCACGTACGGTTTTGATGCACGAATACTTCCTATCAGCATCCCAGAGGGGGTAGCTGATCAACCTGCTGTGTTGGGACAGATACGGACCTTACAGGCTATGCACAAAAAGATCAGGGCTCATCTACAGAAGGCTAAGACCGAGTATAAAAAGAACGTCTTATGACGCGCCGCGTTAGCGCACTCGGAAGTGCTCCGGAGCGCGAACCGAGGCTCAAAGCGCAGCACCCCGGAAGCGCTTCGGGTGCATAGCGGGACGCGTAACGTAAGCGTAAAAGGTCATGTGACCTGAAAATAACACTTTTCATTGGTTTAGAACATTTTTTTTCCCAAATGATGCAAGCCCCCACCTTTTTTCCTCACTCTGACTTTCAACTTTGTGAGAGGAAGACCTGTTTCTCATTATTCAGTGATGGCATCAGTAGTAGCTGCAGCTGGTGGACCCCCACTTAGTTGTTCTCTTAATTTCTCTTTGCCGCTTTATTTTTAAATTAAATCGCCGCGCTGTCTGAGAGGGTAACGGGGACTCTTAGGACATTGCTAGCACCTAAAATCTGGAAAACACTCACCGCTGCTTTAGCGGGCCTTTAGCTGCTTCTTCCTGCGTGGGGGACATCTTGGACGAGGTAGTGCCGGTTTGCGGCAGACATCTTGGGTAGCAGGCTAGTTGTTGGGTGACGTGTTAGGCACACAGGAGCCCATTTAAACCTGCCATTATGCTTACGAGCAGCGTATGCGCGCAGCGGGCGCGCCTTGGGCACGCCGGAGGCTCGCCAGAGGCAAGCCCATCTATGCCCATCCAGGACCAGACGGGACCCGGGGCCAGAACCCCTGGTCCGCGTATCATATACGGCAGAGGTGAGCTTCTGAAAATTAACTTGCGATGCTCACCACTTGAGGTGGGAAGCGAGGCGATGCTCCGACAGTCAGGATTATGGAAGGCTCATGATAAAAATCGTGACAGGGCTCTCTCTCATAAAGCTGGGGTGGTGCATTTCGGACTGCTAAACACACGCTCTCTCCAGAAACATTGTGGAGAGGTATTTACACTGCTGGAGGATGGGGAATTCGACGTGCTGGGGATCACGGAGACATGGTTGGAGGATTCCTCGCTACCGGATCTGGTGGCGGCCCTACCGGCAAGCTTCTCGGTCTTACATCGCAACAGAGCGGGAGAGAAAAGAGGGGGAGGGGTGGCACTTTTCATCACTGACCGTATGCGTGGAGAAACAATCTTGGCCGAGGATATAGGCGGGGCGGAGGTTCTAGGTGTTAAACTTAGGCTGGGGACAGATTGTTTGACTGTCCTGGTAGTTTACCGTCCTCCCTGGGCCTTGCCGGAGTTCCCGGATCTATTCCTGAAACTGGTGCAGGACATGCGCTCGAGGTTCGATAATTTGGTCATTTTGGGAGACTTTAATTATCACTGGGAACTCACCCCAAGAGAAGGGCAGGCTGGCCATATTGACGAGGCATTATCATCGCTAGGTTTAATTCAGCAGGTAAAGGGACCGACACATGTGAAAGGCCACACGCTCGACCTAGTCTGGTCGTCAATACCGGTACAGGGATCGACAACCTCACAACCGTGTGTCTGGTCGGACCATTACTTACTGAAGGGAGATCTCCTGATGAACCTGCTTAAATCGAAACCGGCAGTAGGTCAGAGGCTGGTGAGGAAATGGAAAAATATCAATGGAGGAAAGATGGTGGCACATCTTTCAGCGAATTATCCTCAGACCCGCTTAGCTGATAATCCTGATGCCCTCTGTAGTAACCTAGAGGAGAGGCTTCGTAGTGCGGTCGATCATGTGGCGCCAGCACGCAGGGTCAATCTAGTGAATAGAGGCCGGAGGTCCCCTTGGTATAACGACTCCCTAAGGGAGAAAAAGAGGGTCGTGCGCAAGATGGAGAGAGCTTGGCGCAAAGCCTATGATACGAAGGCGAGAAGCGTCTATTTGCTTGAATTAGCGAATTATAAGCGGGCAATAACAGCTAGGAAGGCAGAATTCTATGAAGAAAGGATCATCATAGCGACAAATCCCCAAAAAGAAGTCTTCCGAGTCTTAAATGAACTTAAAAAAGTGAAAGAACAAAGGCCGGAGTTCACTCTAGAGGACTGCCAGAGATTTCAGAATTTCTTCACCAGCAAAATTGCAGATCTTAATTCGGAAATTGCCTGTACTCCCATACATGCTTGCCCCCCACTGACCACGTCGGCCAAAAAGCTGGTGGTTAGACCTCTGGAGCTTCTTCCCCCCATTACGAAAGAGGACCTGCCCCGGCTCACTGGGAGAGTGAAGTCGGGTTCCCAGGCAGACCCTTGTCCCCCTGACGTTTTCAAACTGGCTATGCCAGGAATAGAAGAGGAGGTGTTGAATCTTTTGAACTCCTCTCTAGCATCAGGAAAGGTTCCCACTGCCTTTAAGGAAGCAAGGTTGATCCCTCTGCTGAAAAAGCCTGGGGCAGATGTGAAATGCCTAAAAAACTTTAGGCCTATTTCCCAGATCCCTTTCCTGGCCAAGGTGGTGGAACAGCATGTTTTGGCCGCCCTCTCTGACCATCTAGAAGGGAACGGCCTGCTGGAACCAAACCAATCAGGGTTCCGTGCAAACCACAGCACGGAACTGGTCATGCTTTCCATCATAGATGAGCTCCGAAATAGGGCAGATAAGAGGATACCCGGCGCCCTGGTGCTGTTAGACCTCTCCGCGGCGTTTGACACGTCAGTCACAAACAACTGCTGACGCGGATGAGAGACTTCGGCATCCGGGGCACAGCCCACGCCTGGTTTGCTTCTTTCCTACAAGGGAGGACACAAAGAGTTCAGTTGGGAGAATTGCTCTCCACTGCATCACCAATCTCTTGTGGAGTGCCACAGGGGTCGGCTCTGTCGCCCCTGCTATTCAACATATACCTCCAACCTTTGATTGGACTCCTGAATCAAATGGATTGTCAGGTATATAACTACGCTGATGACACCCAAATCATCATCCAAATGGATGATGTACCTGGGGCACCAGCAAATCTGCAAACCATCTTGAAGCAGACAGCTAACTGGATGTCGCTGAACTCCTTAAAAATTAATCCGGACAAGACGGAAGTTCTACCTGTTACCATCGCTGGCAATCCATGGCATGATGGATTCTGGCCGAGGGAACTTGGACCGCCCCCGGAGCCGGCAGTGGCTGTAAAAAGTCTTGGCATTTATGTGGATGACAAGCTTTCCATGCGGAAACAGGTTACCACGGTGGTAGGAACCTGTGTTGGCATGTTGCGTCAACTTAGGAAGATCGCGCCATTATTGTCCCATTCTACCCTGCGAAGGGCGGTTTCTGCTATGATCCTTGCAAGACTGGATTACGGTAACTCGCTCTACCTGGGTTTACCCCAAAAACTCCTGGACAAACTTCAGATGGTGATGAACGATGCCGCTAGGCTCATTCACAAGAAACCCAGGAGCACGCATGTGTCCCCACTTATGCGTGAGCTACATTGGCTCCCAATAAGGCAGAGGGTACTCTTTAAAGGGTTATGCATTGCACATAAATCCCTTTACGGTAAGGCACCAAGCTACATCAAGACCCGCCTGACCCCATATACACCTGCCAGGGTGTTAAGATCTGCTGAAGCAACCCTGCTCATGCAACCCCGTTTTAGATTGGCGACAGTGGGCGGTCGTGCCATTTCTAACACCCTCCCAGAGGCCTGGAACAGTCTACCGGTGGATTTGCGCAAAGAACCCAATTTGCTGACCTTTCGGAAGAGGCTGAAGACTGTTCTTTTCCAGAAAGCCTGGGGAGGGATATAAATTTCCTGTAGTGTTTCTTTTGGTTCCTGTGGTGCTTACTGGACAAGCGCTTAGAGACCCCGGGGTTATATAGCGCTATATAAATCGAAAGAAATAAATAAAATACATTTCTTGTGCCAGCCAACACATTTTAGTAGTGCCGCACCCTTGGATTAGTATTAGTTTATAGGAACTCTACTGATTACACCCGAGTGCTCCTCTCTTATCTACATCTGGACCCCCACCACCACCACAACCACCTAGGAAGGAAGGACCACCTATACAGTTCCTTCCAAACCCAGAGGAAGAGGAAGAAGAAGAGGAAGAGGAGGTAGAGCAGAAGCAGTTCTTGCCTGAAGAGCCCCGGCAATCCCACCGCAAAGACCATTTTATTTGGCAATGTTTTTCTTACCCTCATTGCCAAAAAAAGGTCAATGCCCGGCGGGTGACATGCCTCATTTGCAAAGCAGTTCTGTCCCGAGGCACAGACAAAAAGTATAGTTTCGGAAACTATACTATGCACCGCCACATGCAGAGGTGGCATCCAATTAATTACAGCGTTGCTGAGGTGCGTCAACTCCAAGATAACCCACCAACTCTTGTGGCCAGTACATCGTCACAGGAAACTCTATCGGGAGCAGAGGCGAGGGAGACGGTCCCAAGTATTCAGAACAATTTTGCGCACATGAAACTAGTGTGCATTTCTTTTGTGGTGCACTACTTTGTTATGGGGAGAGGAGTGTCAATTTAATGAATAGAGCATTTGAAAACCACAAGTGCTCGAAACGCCGCAAGAAGTAATTTTTTTTTTTGCTCCTGTTGAGCCCTTTCTAATGCCTGTTTTTCGTTGTTCCCACCCAAAAAAAACAAAAAAATTAAAATTGTTCAAAAAATACAAAAAAAAAATGTTCAGAAAAATAATAAAAAAAATAAAACAACAAAAACAATAAAAAAAAGTTCTTTTCAGAACTACCTCCCATTTATAAAAAATTGCTAAAATGTTTAGCACTCTGGCAATCTCTTTTTTTTTTATTCGCTTCCCGGTTCGCGCGCCGGTGCTCGAACCGGAAGCGAACCAAAAAAAAAAAGAAAAAAAAATAAAGAGTGAGTATAAGGGAAGGAGACAGGGAGAATAATGTTAAAAGAAAGACAGCTAGAGGGAGTAACACAGAGATACTGTATAATAGATAATTATACAAAGAAAAGATGTAAGAGGGTAAAATTGAGAAAAAGAAAATAGATAAGGAAGTGAAAGAAAAAAAGAGAGTAGAAGAATAATAAACAAGAGTTACTTGGAGAATGTGAGTGAATGTTCAAATTAAAAAGAAAGAGAGTAAAGGATGTGGAGTGAGAGGTAGGGATAGAACCGGACTAAAACAACAACCCAGAGGGAAGGTGTTAAAAAAACAGTGAGCGAAAGTAAATAGGATTAAAACAAGGTGTATGATAGTGAATAAGGTTAAAACATGTGGAATGACAGAGAGAAAAAACAGAAAGAAGAAAAGAAAAAGTGACAGAAAAGGAATAATTGAAGCAGCAAAGAAATGTAAATAACATAGTGTGCTTGAACTACAGGGAGAAAGCATAATGAACAACTAGTAAAAGAGTGAAGTGACAGAAACAGTGAGAGTAAGAGCTACGGACTGAGTGAAAAGGAGTGAGGAACTGTGAGAACAGAGGGACTGACAAAAGGAGTGGAAGGAGTGGAGTAAGTAAGTAACTGAAAAGGAATGAGGGAAAAAGCAAAGGAAGGAAACTGAGGGTTAAGGAAATAAAGCAGTGGAACTAATAGAAGTTCAATGTGATAGAGATGTAAGGGAAAGAGTACTAAATACTTACTTTATAGTTGTTGTTAACTTCATCACTTATAATTTTTTTACTTTCAATCTGTGAAAGAAAGAACAAGAATTTGAAAAGTATTGAAACATGTATTTAAAAAATAGAAAAGACAAGGCAAAAGGTTGAAAATCATACAATTTTACAAAGAAATAAAGTTAGAGATAAACATTCAGAAAGGAAAATAAAGTAACGGTGAAAGACAGACAGAGACAAAAAGAAATAGAAATAGAGTAAATTACTAAGAGAATAAAAAGGAGGATAGATTCAGTGACAGAAAAGAAGGATAGAAGAGAAAAATAAACTGAAGATGTGTAAGATACTAAAAGAATGTGAGTAAGGTAAACTAAATAAGGAAAGGGTGAATAAGGAAAAGAGTGAGGGAGAGAGGAGACAGAAAAAGTGAAGGAAAGAGTGTCAGATACAGACGGAGTGAGGCAACAAAGAAAGATAAATGAGTGAAGGTGAGTTATACTAACTGATTGCAACAAAAAAGGAGAACCCAAAAATATTTACTTTCGAAAACAAAGGGAGGAAAGATGGAAAAGAGAAGCGAAGCAGGGGGTCTAAAATCTGGAAAATGGTGCATGAGAGAAAAGAAAAAAGCAGAGTTGGAATAAGGAAACAAAGGTTGAAAGATAAGTGGAGTTAGAGAACAAGGGCGAAAGAGAATAAAACAAAAGGCAATGTGAGTATGTAAAGAGGATTGATAGAAGGTAGTAAAAGACAAGTGAGCATGAGACAAGACGAGTACAAATTAAAAATCACAATACAAAGTATAGAATTAATTATACATGTTAAATGGTTTATTTTTGCTGTTCTCAGAATATATCAAATCACTGTTAATCACAAAGCAATTTAAAACAGCAGACTAAATTATATCAACTCCTAGAATCATTATAGGCCAGTTACCTACCCTAAAGTTTTACTTCTAAAAACACTAAGTAAGAATTTTTTAAGTCAAAAGGCAAACATTGTTTCATAGTGAAATGGGAATCATTGCCGAAAGACCAGCCTTTTTAACATTTTAGATAAGCTGTGTAATGTCCTGATGTTGTCAAGGGACCGTCATGTCATATAACAGCTGCAGTTACAAATGTTCTTCCTGAAATCGATGACTGTGTAGCCAAAACATTTGTAATTAAAATTGACAACTTACTTCCATCAGGTCTATATCGTTGGAATTTTAAAATGACATTACACCCGTAAGTTTGTACAAATAATGTGGACAGCATTGCAGACTTACATTACCTCTACTCTATGTTTTGATCGGCTGCTTGAATTAGCTTATTGAAAGAAACAGTTTTTCTGAACTCATTGAAAGTACACTTACTTTTCCATGACGTTGAATGATATGGTATGAACATCTTTTGCTTTGGAAAATACTCTGTTGTCCTTTAAGTAATCCGTGCCCGCCACCTTCTGTAAGAAAAGCTTCATCTTTTTCAGGAATAACTTAGAAATCATAAATCACTTTTGGCTCTGTACTACACTTATCCACAAGGCCAAATAGTGTAAGAGCCATTTGAAACTTTTGAAATTCCTCCAAGCAAATCCCGAGATTTTCATTTTTCCCCGACTTTCAGAAAGAAAACGTCGACAATCACTTTCACAATCTTGTACTAATAATATCTCCCCTTCTAGCTTACTCATGTTTCACAATTCCTATAACATTGATACCACTTACTATGAGGCACACCTACACTACCTCTATGACTTTTCCAATTTTTCCATTCTCTTGATCTGTTACTAACAAAGCAATTTAAAACAACAGAGTAAATCATATCAACTCTTTGAATCATTATAGGCCAGTTATGTACCTCTATGACTACTTTAGCCCGAATATCCTCCAAGCAAGTGTGGACATCATAAGAATAGGAATCGGAACCGAGCAAGAGGCAATCCCGACTTTAACCTGGACAATGCTCTGTTCCCACCTGACTCACCTTTTTCCAGCAAAGTATCAGGCCGAAAGGGTAATTCAGACACGTCCATTTACAATCTCACAGCATACCAAGTCACTTAAGAAAGCAAGAAACGCAGCCCTGCGGGCACTGGCTAAATCTCCGGGGAACAGTGAACGTACAATTCACTATCAAACTACTCAAAGATCCTTCAAGCTGGCGATCAAAAAAGATAAATGGTCTCACGAAAACCAATTTTGGTGCAAACTGGTGTGGGAGAGTAAGCAAAAAAACTCTAGAAAATTTTGGGCTCTTATTAACCACACTAATCCTAGCACATCGAGCTTTGGATCTGCAAATATCCAGGAATCAGACTGGGTAAGATGCCTATCTGACCACTTCAAGTCTCCAGAATACCCAGATTCCAAAGGAAGCAGCTCTTTAAATGAGATTAACCATGGGCCTGCCACCATACAGAGTCTACCCGCCGACTGCTTACACCCCGCCAACATGGACCTTGAAGTGACACAAGAAAGAGTAGCCACAGCAATGACAAAAGCAAGATCTGATGGAGCTCCTGGCCCAAACGGCCTGCCACAGAGCCTGTTTAAATCTGACATTGTCTTCTGGTCCGGAACACTAACTAATCTCTTCAATTATGCTCTGAGAACAGCAACAATCCCGGACTCATGGCGGGGCGCCATAATCCACCCAATTTACAAATCAGGATCACGTGCCCAACCGAGCAATTACAGACTCATTGCCCTCCTGGATATTGAAGCCAAGCATTATGCAGGCCTCCTACTGGAGGATCTAAGGTTATGGGCAAAGGACTATAAACTGTTGCCAACGAATCAAACAGGGTTTGTTGCAAACTCAGGGACCAGCACTAATTTGCTAGCAATTTCAACTATAGTCGACAAGGCACTAAACACATCTAGGTTAGTGTTTTGTTGCTTCGTCGACTTCAAAGCAGCATTTGATAGAGTCCCTAGGGAGGCTCTATGGGTAAAATTAAGAAAGTGGGGGATTCCAGAGAATCTATTACAGGCAATTATCGAACTCCACTCGCGTACATGGGTTCGAGTGAAGCTCGGGTCCGGCACACATCTCTCGCGGAAAATAATGACAACTAGGGGCGTGAAGCAGGGATGTGTGTTGGCCCCCCTTCTCTTTAACCTGTTTATAGCAGATCTGTCGGCGACCCTGGACGATACCAACAGCCATTCTCCAAAAGTCGGTGGCTTGGGTCTAAGCAACCTTTTGTACGCCGATGACCTTGTCCTTTTTAGCCTCACCAGGGTTGGCCTACAAAGGCTCCTTGATAAACTGCATGACTATACGACTATTAACCAATTAGAGGTCAACTTAAAAAAAACGCAAGTCGTTCCTTTTGGTAAGAAACGACACACAGGTGGTGGTTGGTCATTCAACAACATAAGCCTCGTAACAGGCCAGTCATATAAATATCTAGGCGTCCACCTGGATTCTAAATACAATTTTAGAAAGCAGCGTAACGAGATCGCAGTCAAAGCAATAACCCTTGCGGTATCACTAGGCAAGCTTGCAAAAAATCTCTCAGGCCCAACCCTATCGCCTCTTTTGGAGGTGATGAGAGCAAAAATTGGCCCTACTCTATCGTATGGCATAGAGTTATTTGGGGGGAAAATGAATACAGCCTTGAACCAGCACACAACCAAAATTTATAAAAAGGTTCTCCAGCTGCCAAAATCCGCATCTGCTGCACAGATAAGACTGGAGATGGGACTGATAAACTACGATGCCTCCAACATCGGGGCATATCTTAATCTCTGTCACAAACTAAGACAAGCGGACCCCAATACATTAGAATCCCTAGTCTGGGAAGAAATAACCCAGAAAAATCCAGGTGGAACATACGGCCGTCTCTTTAAAGACGCCATTCAGCAAATGTCAGCAAGTGATTTGTGGGCCCTGAATCCTAGTCAGACAGCATTCAAAATAGGGATCAAAAAGGGTGTGAGAATGAGATCAAGTATCATGGATAAAGCACTCTTTTTGAAACGCAGTCACGCCTGGGCTCTTGTAAACTCTTATAGACGGCTAGCCCCCGCCTCCTATCTGGCCTGTACATATTCACTCCATCTAAAGCGCAGCCTTATCGCCATTAGAATGGGCGACTGGCGATTCCTGAAAGATTTACCCTCCTGGCGACGCACCGCTGAAGATTTAACTTGTAGAGGGTGTGGCAAAACAGCTGAAACTATGTCGCATGTGATCTGCCTCTGCCCAGCTTTTAATTCAGAACGCAGGCGGAGACTAAAACCAGAATGGAATAGGCTGGGTGCCAGGACTTGCAGGCAAGCTATCATGGTAGCTTTAAATCCGGAAAACACATCCCTAAACATAAGACTCATAACCTTCATTCTGCAAGCATACCGTAATTTCAATCAAAAGAGGCCCTGCTAGAGTGCCCCTCCCACTTTCCAACCCTTAGGGAGGTTAAAATAAAATGACCAGTAACCTCAGGAATGTCGGCTGCTTCCTAAAAGTAGGATACCATTGATGCCGAGTATAATATAAAAGGGAGGAAGAGACAACTTTTTTCCCTATACATCATGCTTCAAGCTACCCTATTTTATTTAAAGAGGCTTAAGAGAAGACAATTTCCATTTTTATAATGACTGTCAACTGACCATGTTTTTATTCTTCAAGATTTTTTAATCTTATTTATTGATACACAATGTGAATTTTGTAACCTTCTTTTAAAGATATATGTGTTATATCTAAATAAAGATAATTGATTTGATACTTTACATTTTTAATTATCATGATCACTCTTATTCACAAAGCAATTTAAAACAGCAGACTAAAATTTATCAACTGCTCCAATCTTCGTAGGCCACTTACCTTCCCTAAAATTTTGGTTGTAAAAACACTAGGTAAGAATTTTTTAAGTCAAAAGGTAAACGTTTTTTGAAAGTTAAAACAGAATCATTACAGAATGACCAGCCGTTTCCAGATTTTAAATAAGCTGTGTAATGTCCTGAAGTTGTTGAAGGACCATCATGATATATAATTGCTGCAGTTACAAAAGTCCTTCCTGATATTGACAACTGCGAAGCCACAACATTTTTAATTAAAGTTGTCAATTTAGTTCCATCAGGCCTACATCGTTGGAACATTAAAATGACATACTGGCAATAACTTCGTATAAATAATGTGGACATCGTTGCAGACTTACATTGGCTACACTCCATGTTTTGATCAGCTGCTTTTACTAGCTTATTAAAGGATACTGATTTACTGTCAGGCAAAGTTAAATATATAAATCTTTCTGAGTCTACACTAGTAGTACTTGATAGCCTACAGTTCTCGCAGTCGTGCTGCCATTGATAAGAAAGGCCAAACAGATAATCTACATCTACACCTTCATCTTGCAATACATCAAGCATATACATTAAAAACTCCTGACAATCCTGCTGAATATTTTGAGAGAATTGCGTTTGACCTGAACATTTGTCTAAGAGATTTCGAATTTCAGACACACTTTCTATTTTTCTTCTATCAGTGCTACATTTCTCTAACACAGAATTCAACAAACAGCAAAATCTTTGATCCGAATTGACCACAATTTGTTTCTAGAGAAAAGACAACATTAACCACTACATTAGCATTGCAGTTGATATCAGAACTATTTTCAAATTGAAAACCAACAACGTCTTGAACAGCATCCATTTTCTTTCTGCTTACAATTTCGGGTCCATGACTTTTCGTGTTTTTGCTACAACCTCCCTACTATTGGTCACATTTCTTCATTTCCGGCCTACCACACGTTTTTCAAACAAAGGATATTGAGGCAAATGTGGCGCATACTCTCTTCTTAACCTATTGTATTCCTTAACACAATCTAGATCTGCACAAATGTTTGTCTCATCACACTCAATCAAGTACAATCCAGATAAAGATCTGACTCGTGATAATGCCACATAAGCCATACCCTCCTTGAACACAGAACTGCCAATATTCACCAAAGCACTGTCTACACTTAAACCTTGCTATTTATGGATTGTCACCGCATATGCCAAGCAAACAGGAAACTGCTTACGGCGAACATATAAGACTTTAAAAGCAAAAACCTAGCAGAGCAATGACCAATTTGCTGTACATCCTCAATGCCATCAAATTTAATTTTTATAAATTCAATTCCATCTCTATTTTTGTATTTCTAAAAATCAACAACATTACCCATTGATCCATTTACCAGACCTCTTTCAACATTTAAATTCCTTCTCAAAATGATACGGCAATTTAAGCACACATTCAGAGTCTTTTCAAAACCAGCAGTCTTAGATATAGTCTACTCTAAAGAATCCAATTTAGATTTCAAATTTTCAGACAAAATAATTGTTGCTCCCATATGCTCAATTCTGTCAATAGCTTCCAGTTTCACTATGTCTTGTTTTTCTAAATTCAACATTTTGTTGTTGAAGATGGAACATTCTTGCAGAGTTGCCATCAAACATATCCCAGATTTCTTCTCAGTAATTTTCTGAAAAATATTCTCTGGCAGAACGTCTTCATCTGGATACAAATTTGACAGTAATCGTGCATGTAAAGCTTCCTTCCCATGCTCGGTCACTTTTCCGATTCTAACATCTTGTAGAATATTCTTATAATCTTCATCCTTCGCCTGACGCATATTTTCACGCAGTTCAGCATAATTGAAGTTTAACCATATATTAACGTTGCAAATGCTCCCTAGGCACTTCCTGGTATCTTCATGCGTAAGTAGTTTAAACACTGGTTGTCCTTTCACTGGTGTCAGCTGCAGAAGATCACCGAAAACAATGATGTGTTTGCCACCAAATAACACATCATACTCTGTTTTAAGAACTTCTTGCATTCTCAAATGCACAAAGGCAAGCATGACATTGGAAACCATGCTTACTTCGTCAATGATAAGAAGTTTCATCTTCTTTAGGACTCTTGAAACTTCACAACAAGCATCTCCAGATAACTTGTGGTATTGTAATTTGTTATCATGCTCCACTGGCAGCATCAGTAGACGATGCAAAGTAATACCTTTAATGTTATGTGCTACCAGTCCAGTTGGAGCGGTGACAACTCAAGACAGCGATGACCTGTCCTTTTCTGCAAATAAAATGAAATTGCTTTAATGAGGAAACTTTTTCCAGTTCCTGCTTCTCCACGTACAGTCGGACAGGCTTCAACGACGTACATGAGCACTCTTTCTTCTCATGACTTAATCCATGATCAATTTGGTTGGTAACTTCGTCATATATTTTCCTCTACTCAACGCTGAGTTGTCTTTCCAAATCTTCTAAGTTAACCGCATCCTCCTGAGCATGTGCCGTGGCTCTTTCCACTTCAATCATGGCAGTGGCAGCTTCATTTTCGATAACTGGTCCTCCTAGTGGATCCTGACTCAATGAAGTGGAACTCTGACTGTCCTAAGAACTGTCTCTAGCAATCTCGGCTGCAATTGTTGCTTCCTGCTGGATTTCTGCATTCAACATTTCTAGATATTTTGGAAAAACAGGACATTCTATGGACTCCTTGGCTGCATTGAAAGAATCTTCATAACAGAGGAAATCTCCAAGCAGTTTCTCTTCTGCACGCCAAGGCTTGAAAAGTTGCAAAAGAGCTAAATAGAAAAACTCTTTTCTTTCAGGAGATTCGCAACTCATTTTTCGATGATTTACCAATTGACATTTTCTTTGCTTGACCAGACATCCCTCACTTCCAATTACAGAATACACTCCTTTATCAATATCTTCTTTGATGTTCCTCTTGAATGTATAATTTTGTAGAACCTCATACAGACAAACATTCTCGAGGTGACTGCTTCTATTTGGATAATATGTATCCAACATGTTGGTCTTCAAAATATCTGTACTGTTTGGCTCCTTCTCCGCCAAATACTCAATTTCCCGTACAGGTTTCAGAACTCGATTACGTGTTGCAGCAAGACCAAGACTCACCCAAATTATACTCCTAGATTTGGCATAGAGACTTGCTGAAGATAACCGATCAGAACATTCGTATGCTCCGATTTCTCGATGCGACAACATCTTTAGTCTGAAACTGTACAACTTCTTACTGAGGCTCTTTTCATGTGAAATGTCATCCCACATATCCTTCAGTTCGGTCTTTTCTATTTTTGTGATATAAGACGTCACATACCGAGCCACAGCCATACAGTTGTCAGCCACAAACTGTATATGTCAGGTTCTCAGTTATTGCACCTGCATTGCCTGTGCACGCATGAAAGGGGGGTGTGGAACAGTAGTAGAACATTTGTGGCTGTAACCGGAGTGGGACTACAACTCCCAGACTCCCCGGTAAGGGGAAGTACTTATGCAGTATCTACACGCTTCCTGTTGCGTGTAATTTGTATTGTGTCCGAGGAGGTCGGGAGTCGCTGCATGCCGCGGCTGCTCGGAGGAGAGACCGGTGGAAAGGAAGCAGGTGTTCGTGTCAGCGTAATTAGATCCAGGTAGGATCTGTCTGTTGGAATTGCCTCGACCGCGGGCGGTAGCGTCTTGCTTCGCCGCACGTTTCACCAGACTTTTGAAAGAGCGGAGCGCGGTGGTAGTCCGCCATGCGTTCCCGTTCTAAACGTTTCCCGAGTAAAGTTAACTATGGAGGAGAACAATAAGGAACATGTCCATAATATACCTTGAGCAGCTGAGGAAAGTCTCAATGGAAATTTAGCTTGCGGGGCGCGGTGGTGGTCGAAACTACGCGTCACCGTGCTATGCTCAGTTTTTGCATGGACAGCTGGTCACTGAGTACGGCTTTTGTTTGGAAGCGATAAAACAGATACTATAGACTATCGAACCTTACAGGGAAAGGGTCATTGAACATTTGTTCTTTTGTGTTCTTGTGCAGAGCGGAGTGTTGTGGTTCTTGCTTCCCACAAACTGCCGTTTTCTGTCAGAAGAGGAAACCCTTGCTTGCTTTATCCTTGTGCATCTATTTATTTTACCTTCTACAGCAGAGTGCTGCATCTTATTTTGTATCCAGCTATAACGTCTCTCGCCTGTTGTCATGGTATGCCACCTATATGGATATAGCTGTTAGGGGACTTAAGTGCTTTGGGGAGTGTGTTGTGTCTGACGTATCTTTTGTGTCCAATAGGCCAGTAAGGTGTCAGAAGGCGATAGAGGAGACGTATGATCACAAAGCATTTACCAGTTTATCACAATGTATACATAGTTCTTTAGCGAGATTATATGAGAGTAGCCATTTGTTTAGGATTGCATATCTAAGTATTTTGTTTTTGTCGTTACAGGAAATCCCTTCCCTGCTGGCCCTTCCCTTTCCCTTCCTGGTTCTATTTATCCCTCACCTAATGGCTCAACCCCTCTGTGTATTTCTACAAGAGGCGTTGTGATGTTTGGTGGTGGAACATTATAAGCATCGATCGTATTCTGTGGAGCAATTCTGGACAGAATTACACGCCCACAAATTACTGCTTCACCTGATCCGATCGTGTTTATAATGGCCTCTCTGGATGATGTATTACAGGCCTTGTTATTGGTCCAGCAGGAATTGGCTGCCTCTAAAACTGAGGCCGCTAATTTGAGAGACAAGGTGGATAGGTTAAACAGAAACCCCTTCGATGCGTCCACTTCTCAGGTGCAGGTTACTGTCCCACCACCCATTCCTTTGGCTTGTCCCGAGCGGTACTCAGGGGATCCAAATAAGACTCAAGTCTTTTTGACTCAGATCATGTTGCATTTCTCTTGCAAACCGGCCTCATTTCCAAACCATCACTCCAGGGCAGCCAATTGGGCAGTGCCCCTAGTATGGAATAATGATGCTATATTGTCTGATTGGGCTGCGTTCCATGCGGAGTTTGAAAGAGTATTCGATAGACGCGCTACTAGTGCGGACAGAGAATTGCTCACCCTTAGACAGGGAAGGAGGGATCTGGTGTCATACTTGACAGATTTCAACAGGTTAGTGGCAGAGACGTATTGGCCAGAGGAGAAGAGGATGTCGCTTTTTTATCAAGGTATGAGAGATGGGTTAAAAGATGTTATTGCCCAGATAGACCCTCAACCTGTTACATGCACGGATATGATTAATCTAACCTTGCGTTTAGATGGTAGATTAAGCGAGAGAGGTGGAGAAAGAAGAAGGTGGGACAGGGTGTCTTTTGGGTCTGAGGCTAATCCTCAAAGTGTTGTCTTCCTCTGAAGCTAGCTCAGAACTCATGGAGATAGGAGCAGTACAAGCACCTTTGTCTAAGGAAGAAAAAGAGAACCGTAGAGCGCTGGGGTTGTGCTTATACTGCGGTAAAAAGGGGCATTATGTCAAAGAGTGCCCCACCAAACCTAAGACCTCTGGAGTATGGAACAGGAGCAAAAGAATAGCCATTTCGGTTGTGAGTGCATCCGAGGCAGAGACAGAGAAATCCCAGGAACCACCCAGGGGGTCTCAGCCATTAAACATACCTTCACTGACTGTTCTGGTCCTGCAGGATTCGGAGACACATATCGTTCTCCCCATGAGTTTAGAGAGCCAGCTACAGATACATCAGGTCAAAGTCATGATTGACTCAGGGGCCACAGGAAACTTTATCGATAGCAGCTTAGTATCCTCACTGGCTTTAGACAGAGTAACTAGAGAAACCCCCGAGGAGGTACTTGCTGTAGATGGGAAACCTTTGATATCCGGCCTCATAACTGAACAGACAGATGTGGTAGTGTTGTCCTTTAAAGGAAAGGAGGGATTGCATAGAGAGGAATTAACACTCAACATAATAGAGGCACCTCAATACGAGGTCATTTTGCGAATGCCTTGGCTAAGCTACCATAACCCGATGATCAATTGGAAAACTAAAGAGATCCAGTTTTTGTCGGAGGAATGCAAAGGACATCTGAACACTGATATGTCACCGCTGGCCACCGCCTTACTTCTCCCGGTAGTGGTGGCTACTGCAGCGGAAAAAAATGTGATTCTACCCTCTGAATACAGGCGTTTCATGGATGTTTTTAGTGAAACCCAGGACCCTGCCCCCACACCGGATATATGATTGTCGCATAGATCTGGTGGAGGGAGCCACACTACCTTCCTGTCGTGTTTATGCACTCTCCGTACCTGAGACGGCACATTTAAAAGAATACCTAGATCATTACGTTGCTATAGGGTTCATCAGACCCTCCAGATCCCCCGCAGCCTCTCCTTTGTTTTTTATCAAAAAAGCAAATGGAGACTTGAGAGCCTGTGTAGACTACTGAGTGTTAAACAAGAACACGGTACGGAATAAATACCGGATACCCCTCATTTAGGTCCTACTGGATCAAGTGAGGGATGCCCAAATCTATACCCGTCTGGACCTGAGGGGCACGTACCATTTGGTGCGTGTTAGAGAGGGGGACGAGTGGAAGACTGCCTTCAAGACTCGTTATGGATTATATGAATATACTGTTATGCCGTTTGGGTTGTGTAATGCCCCGGCGGCATTCCAGTATTTCCTTAACGATGTCTTGAAGGAGTTTGTGGATGTATGTGCGGTCATCTACATAGACGACAAACTCATTTACTCAGACAGGGCTGAGATACACAGGCACCATGTGTCTCAGGTACTACAGAGGTTGGGAGAGAACAACCTTTTTTGCAAGCTGAGCAAGTGCGAATTCAGTGTGACTGAGGTGGAATTCCTGGGAGTTATATTGAGCCCCTCTGGATTGCAGATGTCAGGGAGAAAGGTTCAGGCTGTCCAGGATTGGCCCATTCCTTCCAGCGTAAAAGACGTCCAGAGCTTCCTGGGATTCGCGAAGAGCGCCGAGACACCTTCGGGTATTTGTTGCGCTATAAAAGTCGCGTAAATAAATAAATAAATAAAATTACCGTAGGTTCATTGTATTGTATTGTATTGTATGTTGGATTTATATAGCGCTTATAACCCAGGGGTCTCTAAGCGCTTGCCTTGGGAACCCGTCCTGGCTTTTCCCTGTGAGATAGCCCCTACAGGGCATCCCCAAGGTGAAAGCCAGGCATCCCGCCGCGGGGGGCCGTTGTGGAGATTAAGCAAGCTTAATGCCCAGAGTTGCAGAGTGTGAACCCATGATTAGGTCAGGCACCGAAGCGAGAATTATCGAGTCCGTGTACATTTGAGCTCAAGACCCTGCCGCGTCGGGAATTGAACCCTGGTCCCGGGTCTGACCTCTGCTTCAGGGTCTGCCTGCTCTAACCAGTGAGCCACACTTGTCCATTGCTCAGTTCTCTCAGGTAGCGTCTCCCCTGTCTAAACTACTCAGAAAAGGTGTGTCTTTTCTTTGGTCTAATGAAGCTGAAAGAGCCTTTGTGTTCCTGAAACAAGCTTTTACCACTGTCCCGATCTTGGCCCATCCTAAACCGGAACATCCATTCATAGTGGAAGCGGATGCGTCAGATGTAGCGATAGGGGCCATCCTATCACAGAGGAACCAAACGACAGGGCAGCTACATCCAGTAGCCTATATGTCTAAGAAATTGAGCACGGCTGAAATGAACTATACCATAGCCGAGAAAGAGCTGCTAGCAATAAAGAAAGCCTTTCAGGAATGGCGTCAACATCTCTGGGGGGCTGCATGCCTGGTCACAGTGTTCTCTGATCACAGGAACCTCCAATACATGAAAACAGCCCGGAATCTCACACAAAGACAGGTGAGGTGGATGTTATTCTGTTCAGAATACGATTTCATCATTACATACAGACCAGGGGTAGAGAACAGAAAAGCCGATACCCTATCTAGGCAGAATCAAGCTGGTGATCTCCCGGGTGTTAAAGCCCTAGAGGCGATTATAGATCCAGGGAAAGTGGTTTGCGTTGTTCAGGCCAACACCTTCTTGGATTTGGTTCGCCAAGCAAAGTCCCCAGATGCATGGGTGATGTGGGCTGCACGAGGAAGCGGCCGCACTTTAAAACAAGGGCTACCTATGCAGAATGGCAAATTGTACCTGCCCAATACTGACCTGAGGAAAAAGGCTTTCGAGTGGTGTCATGATACCTTGTTGCCAGGTCACTCGGGGGTGAGCAAAACAATTCAGTTGCTACAACGACACTTCTGGTGGGAGACCTTCAAGGGTGACGTAAGCACATGGGTTGGAGCATGTGAGGAGTGCGCCCGTGCAAAGAACGAGACAGGAAAAAAGAAAGGGCTGCTGATGCCTCTGCCCACACCTAAAAGGCCTTGGCAAACTATCAGCATTGACTTCATCACAGGACTTCCCCCGGATCAAGGTAAAACGGAGATCCTGGTGGTGATAGACAGTCTCACTAAAATGGGACACTTCATTCCATGCATGAATCTCCCCACAGCAAGTCAAACAGCGCAGCTGCTGTTGAGCAACATCATTCGATTGCACGGGGTGCCCGAAGTCATAATCTCAGATAGGGGCCCGCAATTCATCGCCAGGTTTTGGAAGGCCTGGCCATGCAGATCCAGACTTCTCTTTCCACTAGTTTCCGCCCACAGACTGATAGGCAGACGGAAAGACTCAATCAAACTCTGAAGAAATACCTGAGGTGCTATGCTGCCGAAGCCAAGGGCTCGTGGGTCTCTCTGTTGTGGATGGCCGAGTTGGCGTACAATAACGCCTGGCACAGTTCCCTGGGGGTATCACCCTTTTGTGCCACGTACGGTTTTGATGCACGAATACTTCCTATCAGCATCCCAGAGGGGGTAGCTGATCAACCTGCTGTGTTGGGACAGATACGGACCTTACAGGCTATGCACAAAAAGATCAGGGCTCATCTACAGAAGGCTAAGACCGAGTATAAAAAGAACGAGGACAAGCACCGGAGGGCAGGTCCTTCCTACGAGGTAGGAGATAAGGTATGGCTTTCCACTAGGAACATCCGTTTCAAATTGCGCAGTATCTTTCACCACAGATACATTGGTCCTTATGTCATCCTAAAACAGATCATTCCGGTGGCCTACAAGCTGAAGCTGCCGGGTACCCTGAGGATACATCCTGTGTTCCATTGTAACCTGCTGAAACCTGCTTTTGGTGCCCAGAGGCGTGCGCCTCCTGCGGTGCTTTGTGATGGTGGTTATGAATATGTGGTGCGGAGTATCAAGGACTCCAAATATAGGAGGGGGGTTCTGTGGTACTTGGTTTCCTGGAAAGGTTATTCGGCGGAGGATGATTCATGGGAGCCTGTGCAGAACCTCCGCGCCCCTGAAGCCATCGGTTCCTTCCATCGTAGGTTCCCTCTGCGGCATGATCCTAGGAGGCGCTAGGAGGGAGGACATAATGTCAGGTTCTCAGTTATTGCGCCTGCATTGCCTGTGCACGCATGAAAGGGGGGTGTGGAACAGTAGTAGAACATTTGTGGCTGTAACCGGAGTGGGACTACAACTCCCAGACTCCCCGGTAAGGGGAAGTACTTATGCAGTATCTACACGCTTCCTGTTGCGTGTAATTCATATTGTGTCCGAGGAGGTCGGGAGTTGCTGCATGCCATGGCTGCTCGGAGGAGAGACCGGTGGAAAGGAAGCCGGTGTTCGTGTCAGCGTAATTAGATCCAGGTATGATCTGTCTGTTGGAATTGCCTCGAACGCGGGCGGTAGCGTCTTGCTTCGCCGCGCGTTTCACCAGACTTTTGAAAGAGCGGAGCACGGTGGTAGTTCGCCACGCGTTCCAGTTCTAATCGTTCCCCGAGTGAAGTTAACTACGGAGGAGAACAATAAGGAACATGTCCATAATGTACCTTGAGCAGCTGAGGAATGTCTCAATGGGTATTTAGCTTGCGGGGCGCGGTGGTGGTCGAAACTACGCGTCACCGTGCTATGCTCAGTTTTTGCATGGACAGCTGTTCACTGAGTACGGCTTTTGTTTGGAAGCGATAAAACAGATACTATAGACTATCGAACCCTACAGGGAAAGAGTCATTGAACATTTTTTCTTTTGTGTTCTTGTGCAGAGCGGAGTGTTGTGGTTCTTGCTTCCCACACACTGCCGTTTTCTGTCAGAAGAGGAAAACCTTGCTTGCTTTATCCATGTGCATCTATTTATTTTACCTTCTACAGCAGAGTTCTGCATCCTATTTTGTATCCAGCTATAATGTCTCTCGCCTGTTGTCATGGTATGCCACCTATATGGATATAGCTGTTAGGGGACTTAAGTGCTTTGGGGAGTGTGTTGTGTCTGACGTATCTTTTGTGTCCAATGGGCCAGTAAGGTGTCAGAAGGCGATAGAGGAGATGTATGATCACAAAGCAGTTACCAGTTTATCACAAGGTATACATAGTTCTTTAGCGAGATTATATGAGAGTAGCCATTTGTTTAGGATTGCATATCTAAGTATTTTGTTTTTGTCGTTACAGGAAATCCCTTCCCTGATGGCCCTTCCCTTTCCCTTCCTGGTTCTATTTATCCCTCACCTAATGGCTCTACCCCTCTGTGTATTTCTACAAGAGGCGTTGTGACGTTTGGAGGTGGAACATTATAAGCATCAATCGTATTCTGTGGAGCAATTCTGGACAGTATATCCATGTTAGCATTCCACGTGGACAAAATCACTGGGTTGTAGTCGTTGATGTACTTGGACTCTTCGTTTCTTTTTAAATTGTATGTATTTTTGGGTGATTTCCTCGTCACATTATGTCGCAGCGAAGACATCAAATTGTTCACTCTTCCTTTAGATATCACTGATCGTGGAAACCCAAAACGACATTTTGTATAGAACTTGTCCTTGTTTCTGAATTTACGACGACAGTACTTTCCACAACAATGGTTTTGAAAGCGTAAAACTAGTTCTCTTAAACTTTTGTCTTCCTTTGTCTTTGGAACAGCACATGTAGAATACTGTTCTATGAAACTCATCACTAAGTCATCCGGATCTGTTCCAAATTTGGGTGCATCTTTGATCCATAGCAGCATATGTATATGAGGAGCACCTCTTGCTTGATACTCCTTTCTCCAGAAGAAATCCAACACCTCTCCAAGAAGTGGATTTTTCTTGTTCGTAATGAAAGACATCATAGCTTCAAATCTATGATTGAAGTACCTGCATACATTGACTGGATCCAAAGAGCACAGTTCTCCGGGTGTCTTGAATTCGATATTTTCAATGTTTCCATTTGCCTCTCGTAGAAATTCAAGTAAGTCTTCCCAGCCATACTCGGCACAGCTGAGAGTGAGGAACCATGTGGGAGTTCCTAAGTTCCTCAGCATACATTTTAAGTCACCATGACGACGGTACCAATACTCATTAGTACCACGCTGACATGCCATGAGATTAATCAGGTGAGAATCCAAAATACTGTCTTGCACATTGACTTTATCCATAAACTCCCTTGCCGAGATATTTTGCAGCTGTACACCACTTTTCAGGATGTGGTTCACTGCATAAGACAGTCCAGACAGATCACTTTCATACAGTAGATGAAACAAATAGGAATGCATTGACGAAACCTAGGATCTTCTGCATACAATCGTAAAGTCCGGTATTCAGAAGCAGGAATTTGATCAGGTCGCTCATCATATCTTCCTCCTCGAGCTGTTGGAAATAACTGTGGGAAACACCGAGCTTCCAAACTTTCCTCCCAAACACTAATGGGACTCCCTTTGGCTTGTTTCATTTGAAACAACTCAATAGCATTCCCCATGACTTCTTTAGAATGCAAAGGATGAACACTATAATGTTCATATATTTCTTCATTTTTAGAGGCATCTACTTTCTCTATTTGTCCAGCACACAAATCGCTGTCCTCTTCTTCACTTAGTTCCTCTTCTGCAACACATACATTCTTGTAGTACTCATTGTTGTTCATCAAATACAACGTTGCCTTTTTGACTTTCCTAACATCCACTAAATCTTGCCAGATTTTCTTACTCTTTGTCGGAACCCCATTAACTAGGATAACCAGAGGTTCCTCTTCCACTTTGTCTACACCAATTGTATCAATATTTTTCTTCAAATCTAGAGGCAAATAAACAACTCTTCCCTTTAATCCTCTCTGTAAATCTGAAGGAGGCAATTTCCCTGTCTTAGGCTCTATTCGAACAATAGCCTGAAAAGGATGGACACTTTGAATGAAAATAGATTCATAAGTATTTAAATCCTTCAGTTCAGAAGGAATGTCAACCAATTCCAGATTATTATGAACCGCTCTAGCAGGCATCCGGTTTTGATTTAATTTGTTAAAACAATAAGTACACATACGTTGATCCGATCCCAAATCAAAACAATTTTCTACCATCAAGTATGTTGCAGAATCCTTCCATTCACTATTGTTTTCCATTTCACTTTTTGCATATAAATCCACTAACTTAGTCTGATTCTTATAATAAGTCCGTCGACAACACACACAAGTGAAATTAGGCCTCTCACTTGATTTCATCGTAAACGTGGAAATTTCCTTGTGAAACCTATCTGTACTGGAAATCTGTACACTCTCTTCCACATTACCTTCTTCTACTGGGCCAATTTCATTATTGTTCTCTTTACTAGCAAAGTAACAAAACTCAATTTCTTCACAAATATTCTTCACATCTACTTCAGAACCATGCAAAAGAGCATTGCTTAATTGTTTAAGCATAATTGCTGGACTCTTAGCATAATACAACATTCACACTAATTTCCTCACTTTATTATGATGCACTGCTAACATCCTAAAATGATGAAAAACACTCTGACATACTTTTCTGCAAGGATCTAATTCTTGCAACAACTTCATTTTCTATTTTAAACTTTTCTTATTAAATGTCCGTACAGAATCACAAAGCAAATTGATGGAATCCTGTCGCACACTGCAAATACTACTACACTTCCAGGTGTACGCTGGTCCCTCAGGACGTCTCCCTAAAACTTCATCACCTAACACCTCTTCTGCCTCTGTTGACACAAGTTTTTCTTTTTCAACCGGACAACCGTCTTTCACCTCACATGCTCGACCACTGGTGTCAACTGCATGCACCAAATCATTGTCCTGGAAGTAACTCTCCTCATTAAAAAATGCCTCACAACTTGAACTATGCATCCATTCTCCTGAAAAAACTTCACAAAAATTAGTACGATTAACTGTTCTCTTCCATCTACTATTTGATTTGATATCATAAATTGCCTTGTTTAGTTTCCTAATTCTATTGATTATCAAAATAAATAACTTTCGCTTAATTTCTAAAGCCTGATCAATAATTTTCTTTTTCTTATAAAAAGCCACTTTCTGTTGACATTTCCTAATATTTTTTAACAAATTGCCAATTATCCTGTTGCGGAACATTCGTCTACGAATGTCCCTAAACTGACTTTTCATTCTACTGCCATGCACAGAGTTATCTCCTGCTCTAGCAGTAACATTTTTGAGTGGCCTTTCCTTCCCGTTTAAATTGGCTCTCTTCTGGACTAAAGCATGTTCTGTAGTGATACTTTTTCGTCTGCAAATGTTTCTTAAAAAAGATTTTGTTGTCTTACCCAGAGTTTTTTTGGTGACTTGACAAGTTTTTATTGTAGAGGACTGCTGCAAAGGTTTACCAAGGTGGGGTGTAAGTCGCTTTGCTTTTTTTTTTTTCCTTTACCTTGAGGGAATTTTTGAATTTTTCAAAAGATCTTGAGTTGAATCTGTGGTAAATTTAAAAAAAAAATGTTATTAACCACTATTACCAAACAGTAAACCAATAACAGTAGGCAAACAATTAACACATTAGTTGTCAATTCTACCTATGGTAATTTAGCAGCATAGACAAATTTAAAACCCACAAATAGTAGCAATGGAATGGAATGCTTCTACAATAATTTGCTTACTGGATGTGTTAAAAATCGTTTCTTGAAGTCACTTAGGTTTCAGAATATGTACTGCTAGAGTTTCATAGCCAGCATGGGGCATATTTACAAGTCCTTTGAGCCATTTTAAGTCAAAAAACACATTTGTAAAACACATCAAGTAAGAAAATTATTCTCCCAGATTCATGGGGGAAGTGATTTAAAATGGCCTAGCACACATGGGGGCGAATTTACAAGGCCCTTCCACCACTTTTGCGTCACTTTTAACATGTTGAAAATGACGTGAAAGTGGCTCAAAGGCCTTGTAAATATGCCCCATGTTGGCTATAAAACTCTAGCAGTACATATCGTGAAACCTAAGTGACTTCAAGAAACGTTGTTTAAAAACATCATGTAAGCAAATTATTCTCCCAGATTCATGGGGAAGTGACTTAAAATGCCCTAACACACATGGTGGCGTATTTACAAGGCCCTTGCAGCACTTTTGCATCACTTTTAACATAGGGAAAATGACGTGAAAGTGGCTTAAAGGCCTTGTAAATATGCCCCATGCTGGCTATGAAACTCTAGCAGTACATATCGTGAAACCTAAGTGACTTCAAGAAACATTTTTTAAACACATCAAGTAAGCAAATTATTCTCCCAGATTCATGGGGAAGTGACTTAAAATGCCCTAACACACATGGGGGCGTATTTACAAGGCTCTTGCACCACTTTTGCATCACTTTTAACATTGGGAAAATGACGTGAAAGTGACTCAAAGGCCTTGTAAATATGCCCCATGCTGGCTATGAAACTCTAGCAGTACATATAAAGAAACTTAAAGGACTTCAAGAAATGTTTTTTAAACACATCAAGTAAGCAAATTATTCTCCCAGATTCATGGGGAAGTGACTTAAAATGCCCTAACACACATGGGGGCGTATTTACAAGGCCCTTGCACCACTTTTGCGTCACTTTTAACATGGGGAAAATGACGTGAAAGTGGCTCAAAGGCCTTGTAAATATGTCCCATGCTGGCTATGAAACTCTAGCAGTACATATCAAGAAACCTAAATGACTTCAAGAAACGTTTTTTAAACACATCAAGTAAGCAAATTATTCTCCCAGATTCATGGGGAAGTGACTTAAAAAGCCCTAACACACATGGGGGCGTATTTACAAGGCCCTTGCACCACTTGTGGGTCCCTTTTAACATGGGGAAAATAACGTGAAAGTGGCTCAAAGGCCTTGTAAATATGTCCCATGCTGGCTATGAAACTCTAGTAGTACATATCAAGTAACCTAAATGACTTCAAGAAACGTTTTGAAACACATCAAGTAAGCAAATTATTCTCCCTGATTCATGGGGGAAGTGAAATATTTGTTTAAAGAAGCAGACACCATTTTTTCCTTTTCATAAATTTAAAAAGCATTCCTTTTCCTTAAAAACGATTTTCAAGTCATAATTTGAAAACACAGCACAGCTCCTATGTACAAGCACACTCTGTCAGTACTAATACTTCACATTATCTCCAATTACAATTTCACAAAGAAGCAAAATCTTTTTGTAAAACACTTGATACAAAGCAACATTTTAAATACACAACTTGCTTCCTAATTTTATCCTTACAGCATACTAGTTTCTATCTAAATTAAATGAATCTTGTCTCACCTTAGCAAATGCTTTTTGAGTTTGAAAACAGTCTCAGACACACATGATTTTTTCTTTAGCAGAGCAAAGGGTATGCAGGCCTTGCAAATATGCCCCATGCTGGCTATGAAACTCTAGCAGTACATATCAAGAAAAATAAATGACTTCAAGAAACGTTTTTTTAACACATCAAGTAAGCAAATTATTCTCCCAGATTCATGGGGGAAGTGACTTGAAATGGCCTAGCAAACATGGGGGCGAATTTACATGGCCCTTGCACCACTTTTGCGTCACTTTTAACTTGAGGAAAATGAAGTGAAAGTGGCTCAAAGGCCTTGTAAATATGCCACATGCTGGCTATGAAACTCTAGCAGTACATATCAAGAAACCTAAATGACTTCAAGAAACGTTTTTTAAACACATCAAGTAAGCAAATTATTCTCCCATATTCATGGGGATGTGACTTAAAATGTCCTAACACACATGGGGGCGTATTTACAAGGCCCTTGCACCACTGTTGCGTCACTTTTAACATGGGGAAAATGACGTGAAATTGGCTCAAAGGCCTTGTAAATATGCCCCATCCTGGCTATGAAACTCTAGCAGTACATATCGTGAAACCTAAGTGACTTCAAGAAACGTTTTTTAAACACATCAAGTAAGCAAATTATTCTCCCAGATTCATGGGGAAGTGACTTAAAATGCCCTAACACACATGGGGGCGTATTTACAAGGCCCTTGCACCACTTGTGGGTACCTTTTAACATGGGGAAAATAACGTGAAACTGGCTCAAAGGCCTTGTACATATGTCCCATGCTGGCTATGAAACTCTAGTAGTACATATCAAGTAACCTAAATGACTTCAAGAAACGTTTTTAAACACATCAAGTAAGCAAATTATTCTCCCTGATTCATGGGGGAAGTGAAATATTTGTTTAAAGAAGCAGACACCATTTTTTCCTTTTCATAAATTTAAAAAGCATTCCTTTTCCTTAAAAACGATTTTCAAGTCATAATTTGAAAACACAGCACAGCTCCTATGTACAAGCACACTCTGTCAGTACTAATACTTCACATTATCTCCAATTACAATTTCACAAAGAAGCAAAATCTTTTTGTAAAACACTTGATACAAAGCAACATTTTAAATACACAACTTGCTTCCTAATTTTATCCTTAAAGCATACTAGTTTCTATCTAAATTAAATGAATCTTGTCTCACCTTAGCAAATGCTTTTTGAGTTTGAAAAAAGTCTCAGACACACATGAATTTTTCTTTAGCAGAGCAAAGGGTATGCAGGCCTTGTAAATATGCCCCATGCTGGCTATGAAACTCTAGCAGTACATATCAAGAAAAATAAATGACTTCAAGAAACGTTTTTTTAACACATCAAGTAAGCAAATTATTCTCCCAGATTCATGGGGGAAGTGACTTGAAATGGCTTAGCAAACATGGGGGCGAATTTACATGGCCCTTGCACCACTTTTGCGTCACTTTTAACATGGGGAAAATGAAGTGAAAGTGGCTCAAAGGCCTTGTAAATATGCCACATGCTGGCTATGAAACTCTAGCAGTACATATCAAGAAACCTAAATGACTTCAAGAAACGTTTTTTAAACACATCAAGTAAGCAAATTATTCTCCCAGATTCATGGGGGAAGTGACTTGAAATAGCCTAGCACACATGGGGGCGAATTTACATGGCCCTTGCACCACTTTTGCGTCACTTTTAACATGGGGAAAATGACGTGAAAGTGGCTCAAAGGCCTTGTAAATATGCCACATGCTGGCTATGAAACTCTAGCAGTACATATCAAGAAACCTAAATGACTTCAAGAAACGTTTTTTAAACACATCACGTAAGCAAATTATTCTCCCATATTCATGGGGAAGTGACTTAAAATGTCCTAACACACATGGGGGCATATTTACAAGGCCCTTGCACCACTTTTGCGTCACTTTTAACATGGGGAAAATGACGTGAAAGTGGCTCAAAGGCCTTGTAAATATGCCCCATGCTGGCTATGAAACTCTAGCAGTACATATCGTCAAACCTGAGTGACTTCAAGAAACGTTTTTTAAACACATCAAGTAAGCAAATTATTCTCCCAGATTCATAGGGAAGTGACTTAAAATGCCCTAACACACATGGGGTGTATTTACAAGGCTCTTGCACCACTTTTGCATCACTTTTAACATTGGGAAAATGACGTGAAAGTGGCTCAAAGGCCCAGTAAATATGCCCCATGCTGGCTATGAAACTCTAGTAGTACATATAAAGAAACTTAAATGACTTCAAGAAACGTTTTTTAAACACATCAAGTAAGCAAATTATTCTCCTAGATTCATGGGGAAGTGACTTAAAATGCCCTAACACACATGGGGGCGTATTTACAAGGCCCTTGCACCACTTTTGTGTCACTTTTAACATGGGGAAAATGACGTGAAAGTGGCTCAAAGGCATTGTAAATGTGCCCCATGCTGGCTATGAAACTCTAGCAGTACATATCAAGAAACCTAAATGACTTAAAGAAACGTTTTTTAAACACATCAAGTAAGCAAATTATTCTCCCAGATTCATGGGGAAGTGACTTAAAATGCCCTAACACACATGGGGGCGTATTTACAAGGCCCTTGCACCACTTTTGCGTCACTTTTAACATGGGGAAAATAACGGGAAAGTGGCTCAAAGGCCTTGTAAATATGCCCCATGCTGGCTATGAAACTCTAGTAGTACATATAAAGAAACTTAAATGACTTCAAGAAACGTTTTTTAAACACATCAAGTAAGCAAATTATTCTCCATGATTCATGGGGGAAGTGAAATATTTTTTTAAAGAAGCAGACACCATTTTTTCCTTTTCATAAATTTAAAAAGCATTCCTTTTCCTTAAAAACGATTTTCAAGTCATAATTTGAAAACACAGCACAGCTCCTATGTACAAGCACACTCTGTCAGTACTAATACTTCACATTATCTCCAATTACAATTTCACAAAGAAGCAAATTTTTTTTGTAAAACACTTGACACAAAGCAACATTTTAAATACAAGACTTGCTTCCTAATTTTATCCTTAAAGCATACTAGTCTCTATCTAAATTAAATGAATCTTGTCCCACCTTAGCAAATGCTTTTTGAGTTTGAAAACATTCTCAGACACACACAAATTTTTCTTTAGCAGAGCAAAGGGTATGCAGGCCTTGTAAATATGCCTCATGCTGGCTATGAAACTCTAGCAGTACATATCAAGAAAACTAAATGACTTCAAGAAACGTTTTTTAACACATCAAGTAAGCAAATTATTCTCCCAGATTCATGGGGGAAGTGACTTGAAATGGCCTAGCACACATGGGGGCGAATTTTCATGGCCTTTGCACCACTTTTGCGTCACTTTTAACATGGGGAAAATGACGTGAAAGTGGCTCAAAGGCCTTGTAAATATGCCACATGCTGGCTATGAAACTCTAGCAGTACATATCAAGAAACCTAAATGACTTCAAGAAACGTTTTTTAAACACATCACGTAAGCAAATTATTTTCCCATATTCATGGGGAAGTGACTTAAAATGTCCTAACACACATGGGGGCGTATTTACAAGGCCCTTGCACCACTTTTGCGTCAATTTTAACATGGGGAAAATAACGTGAAAGTGGCTCAAAGGCCTTGTAAATATGCCCCATGCTGGCTATGAAACTCTAGCAGTACATATCAAGATACCTAAGTGACTTCAAGAAACGTTTTTTAAACACATCAAGTAAGCAAATTATTCTCCCAGATTCATGGGGAAGTGACTTAAAATGCCCTAACACACATGGGGGCGTATTTATAAGGCCCTTGCACCACTTTTGCATCACTTTTAACATTGGGAAAATGACGTGAAAGTGGCTCAAAGGCCTTGTAAATATGCCCCATGCTGGCCATGAAACTCTAGTAGTACATATAAAGAAACTTAAATGACTTCAAGAAACGTTTTTTAAACACATCAAGTAAGCAAATTATTCTCCCTGATTCATGGGGGAAGTGAAATATTTGTTTAAAGAAGCAGACACCATTTTTTCCTTTTCATAAATTTAAAAAGCATTCCTTTTCCTTAAAAACGATTTTCAAGTCATAATTTGAAAACACAGCACAGCTCCTATGTACAAGCACACTCTGTCAGTACTAATACTTCACATTATTTCCAATTACAATTTCACAAAGAAGCAAAATCTTTTTGTAAAACACTTGACACAAAGCAACATTTTAAATAAACAACTTGCTTCCTAATGTTATCCTTAAAGCATACTAGTCTCTATCTAAATTAAATGAATCTTGTCTCACCTTAGCAAATGCTTTTTGAGTTTGAAAACAGTCTCAGACACACATGAATTTTTCTTTAGCAGAGCAAAGGGTATGCAAGCCTTGTAAATATGCCCCATGCTGGCTATGAAACTCTAGCAGTACATATCAAGAAAAATAAATGACTTCAAGAAACGTTTTTTTAACACATCAAGTAAGCAAATTATTCTCCCAGATTCATGGGGGAAGTGACTTGAAATGGCCTAGCACACATGGGGGCGAATTTACATGGCCCTTGCACCACTATTGCGTCACTTTTAACATGGGAAAAATGACGTGAAAGTGGCTCAAAGGCCTTGTAAATATGCCACATGCTGGCTATGAAACTCTAGCAGTACATATCAAGAAACCTAAATGACTTCAAGAAACATTTTTTAAACACATCACGTAAGCAAATTATTCTCCCAAATTCATGGGGAAGTGACTTAAAATGTCCTAACACACATGGGGGCATATTTACAAGGCCCTTGCACCACTTTTGCGTCACTTTTAACATGGGGAAAATGACGTGAAAGTGGCTCAAAGGCCTTGTAAATATGCCCCATGCTGGCTATGAAACTCTAGCAGTACATATCAAGAGACCTAAGTGACTTCAAGAAACGTTTTTTAAACACATCAAGTAAGCAAATTATTCTCCCAGATTCATGGGGAAGTGACTTAAAATGCCCTAACACACATGGGGGCGTATTTATAAGGCCCTTGCACCACTTTTGCATCACTTTTAACATTGGGAAAATGACGTGAAAGTGGCTCAAAGGCCTTGTAAATATGCCCCATGCTGGCTATGAAACTCTAGCAGTACATATCGTGAAACCTAAGTGACTTCAAGAAACGTTTTTTAAACACATCAAGTAAGCAAATTATTCTCCCAGATTCATAGGGAAGTGACTTAAAATGCCCTAACACACATGGGGCGTATTTACAAGGCTCTTGCACCACTTTTGCATCACTTTTAACATTGGGAAAATGACGTGAAAGTGGCTCAAAGGCCTTGTAAATATGCCCCATGCTGGCTATGAAACTCTAGTAGTACATATAAAGAAACTTAAATGACTTCAAGAAACGTTTTTTTAACACATCAAGTAAGCAAATTAGGGGGGCGTGGCTTGGGCGCCGATGGCGATGGTTGCCTGAGAGCTCGGCTCCGGGACTGAGCCCGGATTTATCCTGTAAATCGGAGGCTGCGGGGCACCCCAGACCCCGCATTCGAGTGAGCGGACCGACGAAGACCTGCCGGGACCCTTGGTGGGGCTCGGACGGGGGTTGCTCCGGAGTGCAACCGAAGTTTGCGGAGTCGCGGAGTGCGACCCAACATGGCGCCCGGACTTCTTTGTCCCCCTGGTCGGACCCACTGACTTGGAAGAGCGTCGCAGGCAGCGACAGGCGCCCGACCTCGCCATCCCCGACTGCTCTCTGCACTGGCTGTCTATTGGATCGGATTTCTCACGACGAGTTTGCACTCGGTTGGATGGCCGGGCGGATGCCCACGTTATAGGGGACCCCGGGAGCGGACGCCCTGCGATCCAGGCGGTGGCCCGTCTCGCGACTCCGCACCTAGCTGCGTCCTCCTGGCCAGCCCACTTCCATGGGAGGCGCGACACCTTGGCGCTACACATCGTCCGGTGGAGTTGGAAACCCTCGCCCTGGATCTCTAACGAGTGAGCGGGCCTGCCCGGCACGGCGACGGTTATCTCCGCCCCCTCATCGGTGCCCTCGGACGCCGTGGCAGTGGCGTGAGTCGAAGCGGAGAAGTCTCCACAGGCCTTGGAGACGGAGGTCTCCCATACGCGATCTGAGGACCAGTAGCCGGGAGAGTCGTGGTCGACATCTACACCCGGAGACACCTACTCCGGGACCTTCACGGAGTGCCCCCGGCGACATGGGGAAACCTAGAGGTGCCAAGGGGCCTACCCCGACCGCCTCGGACTCGGAAGCCCAGGACAAAGAAGAGCTCGGGGACCCACAGAGTTCTGGTGGCGCGTCGATGCAACGGCAGTTCGACCGCGTCCTGGAAGCGATAACGACCACGAGATCGGCCCTCCAACAGGACATTGCCCAGGTGGCGACGAGCCTAGGTCTCCTCAGGGCGGACCATGGCAAACTTTCGGACCGGGTTAAAGAAGTGGAGGGCTCGGTGAAAACCTTGGAGCCGGCGCAGCGAACCTTGGCTGCGACGATGAAGGACGCCCTGTCCCGAATTGCGACCCTGGAGCAGAGGGCGGAGGATGCGGAAGGCCGCAACAGGCGGAACAACATTCGTGTAGTGGGCCTCCCGGAAAAAATCGAGGATGGCGACATGGTGACATACTTGGAGACCTGGCTCCGCGACACGGTGGCCCCGGAGGGGCTATCCTCCTTCTACACTCTGGAGCGTGCCCACAGAGTTCCGGCGCGGCCGCTGCAACAAGGACGCACCCCGAGGCCGGTGGTGGCGCGATTATTGCATTTTCGGGACAGGGATTTGATCCTCAACGCCGCCAGGCATAATGGTCCATTCAAAGTAGCGAACAGTCAGGTGAACATCTTTCCGGATTACACCTACGAGACTCAACGCAAGCGCTTCTCCTTCCTGGCGGTCAAGCGCGAGCTCAGGAGCGAGGGCATCCAGTACTCGCTTCTCTACCCTGCGAGGCTCCGCATTATAGTCGACGACAAAACTCAGTTCTTCGACACCCCGGAGGATGTCTGTGCCTGGCTCGAGCTTTACAGGACAGGGAAAGATGGCTTCGGCTCCTCATCCCAACAGGCAGATGAGCCGGAACAGAGACGGCGATCCAGGAGAATCAGGAATCGCCGCGGCCGCACGGGAGGGCCCTCCACTGCAGAGACGTCGTCGGAGCGGAGGGGGGTGCTGGAAGTGTTGTCGGAGTTGTCGGGTGCACGGGACGAAGCCGTCGAGGGGGAGGAAACCCTGGGCGAAGAGGTGGCACCATCGGACTCGGAGGACTCAGTGACTGATAGCGCCCATACACCGGTGATCACACCGAAATCGGTGGAGGACCTCTTGGATGGACAAGGGTAACGGGGTGTGCTGCCTTATTTTGGGTGGGGGCCCGGCAGGGGGGAGGCGGTTGCCGTCCATGAGCTGCTGACAAAGAGGGAGGGGGGGGTGACCCTGTTTCTGCCCCGGGAGAGGTTGTCGACACTGTTTAGGGCTTGCTATAGTCCTGGTGGCCTAGGCATCGAAGGCCCACTGCCTCCGCCCGGCCCGCACCTGGCCCTTAAGGCCTTCCCACGGTGGCGACCGTGGGATTAGTGGGGGTTATTGGGTTGATGGAAGGCGAGGTTTGGATGGGATCTAGATGGTATAGTTTGGGTCCTGTTCTGGGGGGGGTGGGTGAGGGTTTGGTTTGTTCTTGGGTGGTTTGGTTTTGGTTGGGGAAAATGGCCGCCATCAGTGCTGGGAGGAATGTTGTCTTTTCTTTGTGGGGACCCGGATGGGGAGACTGTGCGAGAACGTCATGGGACAATGGCTGATGTTGCTAACTTGAAATGTGTCACTTGGAACGTAAGGGGGCTTCATACTATGTCCAGGCGCACAAGGTCCACGCTTATTTAGTGCGTAGGGGAGTGCAAATGGCGCTGCTGCAGGAAACTCATCTGAACAAGGCGGAAGGGGCGGCGCTACAGCGTAGATGGCGGGGGCAGGTCTTTTCCACCTCGTACTCCGCTTATGCCAGAGGGGCGCTAATATGGATCAGGGCGGGGGTCCCCTTCCAGGTCACGAGAACAGTGATAGATCCAGAGGGGCGTTATGTGGCCATCTCGGGAACTCTGGGAGGGAGGGACTTGAACGTTTGTTGTGTGTACGCTCCTAATATGGACCAGACTGCCTTCCTTTCCAGGTTATCGGGCTCGTTGGCCCACTTCTTCTCCGGGCCCCTCCTGCTTGGCGGAGACTTCAATTCCGTAGTGGACGTAGACATTGATCGCTCGCATCCACCGCTTCCCGACTCTCCGGTTCGTCGCACAGCTAAGGGTCGTCAGGATTGGCAGACTCGCTGGGGTTTGACGGACATCTGGAGGGCACATCACCCCGCAGCTCGGGATTATTCGTATTTCTCGAGCCTTCATGAGTTACACGTCAGACTAGATGGCTTTCTTGGATCGCCCGAACTGGTCTCGGCGGCGGTCAGATCCGAGTACTTATCCAGGACCATTTCGGACCATAACCCCCTCCTGCTGGACCTTCGCTGGTTCCCCGGGAGGCCGGCGGTGCCCACCTGGAAGCTGCAACCCGAGACCCTTGAGGACAGTGCTTTCAGGGCGGACCTGGGGGACAAGGTGTTGGAATTCTTTGCATCCAACGGCGGCACCGCGAGTACCAGAGCGTTAGAGTGGGATGCTTTTAAGGTGGTGGTGAGGGGTTACTGTATTTCTAAGAAGGTGGGCATGAGGCGTGTTATCCTAGCTGACTTAGATGCAGCGGATCGGAAACTCCGCGAGCTTGAACTTCGGCGCCCCGGACACCCGGAATTGCAAATACAAACGGCGGAGGCGAGGGAAAAGGTGGCGGCTGAGGTCGAACGGCTCCGCTGTTTTGACTATAAGGCCTACACGGTCCGCTCCATCGCAGAGGGAGACAGATCGAGCGTGTTGTTGGCGTGGTTGGCAAACCCTACGCGCCAATCCCAATCGACGACAAGTATGCGACAGACAGATGGCACCGAGGTACACACCCAACCGGAGATTCTTAGCTGCTTCCGGCATTATTACGAATGTTTATACCGTAGTCGCTCCGCACGAGACCCTGACCGGCTTGAGGATTATTTACGTCCACTGGAGCTCCGCACGGTGGAGCAGGAAGTGGCGAAAGCCCTGGGATCCGACATTGAGCTGGGGGAGATCCGCGGGGCCATTAAACGGATGGCGAGAAACAAGACCCCGGGCCTTGATGGCCTGCCGGTGGAGTTTTATGCAGCTTACGCTGACCTCCTAGCCCCTCGACTATTGGCGGTCTACAGGGAGGCGAAGAGGCTGGGGCGACTCCCGAGCTCGATGTGTGAGGCATTGGTGGTTCCTCTCCTTAAACCAGGCCGAGACTCGTCCGACCCGGGGTCCTACCGTCCCCTATCAATGCTGACGGTGGACTATAAAATACTGAGCAGCATCTTGGCCTCGAGGCTGCTGGGACACATGAGCTCTCTGGTGCATGTAGACCAAGCTGGTTTCATCCCACGGCGGAACACGACTATGAATATCCGCAGGTTGTTCCGTTTGCTAGGGGAACCGCTTGTGGATGCCCCGTCCCCGGTCGTTCTGTCGGTGGACTTAGAGAAGGCTTTTGATAGGCTGGAGTGGGACTACCTTTGCACAGTGCTGCGGAGATTCGGCCTCGGGGAGGGCTTTATCAGGTGGACCACGGTTCTGTATACCTCTGCATCGGCCAGGGTCCGGGCGGGACCACTGATTTCCTCGCGGTATCCGGTGGAACGAGGCACGCGGCAGGGGTGTTCATTGTCCCCACTTCTCTTTGCGCTGGCGGTGGAGCCACTCGCGCTGCACCTTCGATCGGGAGCCCATTATACGGGCTTGGGGACGCCTGCGGGCCCGCATTATGTTTCACTATATGCGGACGACCTGTTGCTTTTCCTGGAGGACCCGCTCGACGCCTTACGTGGAGCGCCGGCGGCGCTCACAGAGTTCGGGGAGGTCTCGGGTCTCCGTGTGAATTGGCCCAAGACCTGTCTTTTTCCGATACGCAGGGGTACTCCTGCCCCTGCCCTAAGTAGGGAGATTAGGTGGGAACCCGACTGCTTTAAGTACCTCGGGGTATTTGTTTATCACGAACACCCTGACCTACTAGATGGGAACGTTGCCCGCAGCATTCGGGCACTCCGGGGCTGCATGGCCTTCTGGGCCACGCTGCCGCTTTCGGTGGCGGGTCGGATCGCCCTGCTTAAAATGGTGGCGCTTCCCCGGTTATTATACTATTTCCGGACTCTACCGATTTGGGTCCCACCGGCCACGTTTCGACTGTTACGCTCCATGGTGGTCGGATTCCTCTGGGGATCGGGCCGCCGGCGGGTGGCCCTCAAAACCCTGATGAGGCCAAAAGACGAGGGGGGGCTCGCGGTGCCGGACTTTGAAAAGTATTATCTGGCGGCGCAGCTCCAGACCTTCACCCAGGAGGTCGCCAGGGAATTCCGGGGCCCGGAAGACGGAAGGGGAACAGGCATGGCCAGGCATGTTCTATCCTTTATAGCGCTGCGCCAGCGATTGGCCCTTCAAGACTTGTCGATGGAGGAGCGGACCATCCGCCTGTGTTGGAACCGGGCCCACGCCCGGGGCCAACTGAGGATCCCGTATGCACCTGAAATACCGTTGGGGATGTTGACGGCCCTCCCCCACGGAGGGGATTGGTCACACTTGGCGGCCTGGGAGGATGCCGGCCTACAGCTGGTCGGGGATCTATACGAGGACGGAGCGCTCTTGTCCTTCCAAGATCTTCTTGACCGCTTCGAGATCCCCCGCGGTGACTTTCTGCTACACTCGGCCATTATGAGAGCGATCCAGGCACACTGGAAGAGCGGGCAGGAGGAACCCCCCTTATCTCAGGTGTGCCAGTACGTGATGATGTCGGCGGGCATGGTGAAGGCGGTCACTTGCCTCTACGGCAGGTTGATTAACGAAGGGTTAGCTCCTCTCACCACTCTCAAAAACCGTTGGGAGGAGGACATTGGTAGGGAGATCCCGGAGACGACTTGGTCCCAGTTGGTGAGACGAGCCTGGAAGGGCACACGCAACGCCCGTTTTCAGCTGGTACACTATTACGTTCTCCATAGAGCATACCTCACCCCGGTGAAAATCAGGCGATATTTTGCCACGAATTCGGCGGCATGCCCTAGGTGTCCGGCTCCGGAAGCGGACCTCCTACACATGTTATGGGCCTGTCCAAGTCTGTCATCTTACTGGCGGGAAGTAGAGACGACCCTGGAGGAGGTGACGGGGAGAACCCTATCATTCGATGCGGCGGTGGGGCTCCTGCACTGGTTCCCCCATACCCCCAGAAATAAAATCACTAGTAAATTTATCGACCTAGGGCTCCTCCTGGCTAAACGAGAGGTGACCAGGAACTGGAAGGCACGGGTTGGTCCGACAGGCAGCAGATGGCACAATGAGCTTTTGAAATGGGCGGCGGGGGAGAGCGCGCTGAGATATCAACTAGCTTGGAGGCAGCGTAATGGGAAGGCGCAGGAGGCCGCGTTGGAATGGGAAGCGTTGGTGCAGGCCCTCAGGGATTATTGTGCCCCCAGCGACTCTGAGAGTGAAGAAGCGACTCACCCCGAGTCCCGGTAAACGTTTGAACTGATGGTCCTATTGCTTTCCCCGTGGGTCCCAAGGCAGATCCTGTGTAGATGGCTCCCTGGCGCTGGTGGGGGGGTTGGGTGGGTTTTCTTTTGCTTAGTAGTTCTTTGTGGGTGGGGGTTCTCTTTTCTTTTGGGTTTATAGGCTTGTTTAGAAAAGCAGATGACGGACAGTGAATCATCCGGACCAGCTCAAACATCCAACTGATCCCCCTCTGCATTTCGCCGCCCGACCCCAGGGTTGTGGGCCGGATGGCTGTGTTCGGGGCTGAAGGTGGGGGGCCAGTGGGTCTTGTTCCGTTGATATTGTTTGTGATACAAAGCTGGTCGATACTGTAACGATTTACTAATTCCTGCAATAAAAATATATTTAAAAAAAAAAAAAAAAAATCAAGTAAGCAAATTATTCTCCCTGATTCATGGGGGAAGTGAAATATTTGTTTAAAGAAGCAGACACCATTTTTTCCTTTTCATAAATTTAAAAAGCATTCCTTTTCCTTAAAAACGATTTTCAAGTCAAAATTTGAAAACACAGCACAGCTCCTATGTACAAGCACACTCTGTCAGTACTAATACTTCACATTATCTCCAATTACAATTTCACAAAGAAGCAAAATCTTTTTGTAAAACACTTGACACAAAGCAACATTTTAAATACACAACTTGCTTCTTAATTTTATCCTTAAAGCATACTAGTCTCTATCTAAATTAAATTAATCTTGTCTCACCTTAGCAATTGCTTTTTGAGTTTGAAAACAGTCTCAGACACACATGAATTTTTCTTTAGCGGAGCAAAGGGTATGCAAACCTTGTAAATATGCCCCATGCTGGCTATGAAACTCTAGCAGTACATATCAAGAAAAATAAATGACTTCAAGAAACGTTTTTTTAACACATCAAGTAAGCAAATTATTCTCCCAGATTCATGGGGGAAGTGACTTGAAATGGCCTAGCACACATGGGGGCGAATTTACATGGCCCTTGCACCACTTTTGCGTCACTTTTAACATGGGGAAAATGACGTGAAAGTGGCTCAAAGGCCTTGTAAATATGCCACATGCTGGCTATGAAACTCTAGCAGTACATATAAAGAAACTTAAATGACTTCAAGAAACGTTTTTTAAACACATCAAGTAAGCAAATTATTCTCCCAGATTTATGGGGAAGTGACTTAAAATGCCCTAACACACATGGGGGCGTATTTACAAGGCCCTTGCACCACTTTTGCGTCACTTTTAACATGGGGAAAATGACGTGAAAGTGGCTCAAAGGCCTTGTAAATATGCCCCATGCTGGCTATGAAACTCTAGCAGTACATATCAAGAAACCTAAATGACTTCAAGAAACGTTTTTTAAACACATCAAGTAAGCAAATTATTCTCCCAGATTCATGGGGAAGTGACTTAAAATGCCCTAACACACATGGGGGCATATTTACAAGGCCCTTGCACCACTTGTGCGTCACTTTTAACATGGGGAAAATAACGTGAAAGTGGCTCAAAGGCCTTGTAAATATGTCCCATGCTGGCTATGAAACTCTAGCAGTACATATCAAGTAACATAAATGACTTCAAGAAACGTTTTTAAACACATCAAGTAAGCACATTATTCTCCCTGATTCATGGGGGAAGTGAAATATTTGTTTAAAGAAGCAGACACCATTTTTTCCTTTTCTTAAATTTAAAACGCATTCCTTTTCCTTAAAAACGATTTCATAATTTGAAAACACAGCACAGCTCCTATGTACAAGCACACTCTGTCAGTACTAATACTTCACATTATCTCCAATTACAATTTCACAAAGAAGCAAAATCTTTTTGTAAAACACTTGACACAAAGCAACATTTTAAATACACAACTTGCTTCCTAATTTTCTCCCTAAAGCATACTAGTCTCTATCTAAATTAAATGAATCTTTTCTCACCTTAGCAAATGCTTTTTGAGTTTCAAAACAGTCTCAGACACACAGCAATTTTTCTTTAGCAGAGCAAAGGGTATGCACTCCAGAGGCTGCAACCAACAATGGCACAGAAATGCTGTAATTCATCACACATATCTCTCATGTCAACCAATCAAAACTCTTCCCTCACTTTTTTCAAATCAACACCCTTCCCCCCTCTGCCCTTTCTGCCTTTTTTCCATAGCAACTACCTCCTTACAGACCTCTCATGTTTACAAGTTCACACAACAATGTTTCAACTGAACTCTGAACTCTCAGTACACCTGCTTATCCAGTGCAATGTTTCTTAAAATGATTTTTTCTTAACCATTCGAATTACATCTTTCCAAGAACACATCCATGCACCCTAACTTTATGTTTTCAGCAATCAAAATCCACCAATCACTGCTACTGAATCATTAGCACTGAAACTCCACAGTTTTTTTCATTACAAACTCCTACTGTTTCAACTGCCATTTCATTCCCACACTTCATCTGACTGCAGCAGAACCTCCTCTCACCATGTTTTCTGTCTGGATTCTTGGACATAGTTACATCCACTGGGCTCACAGGTATGCTGATAACAGAAATGTACACAACCTCAATTTACAAAATGTGGAAATCAACTGGATTGGCCAGAGAGGATTGAGATGTCAGCAATTGATACCATTGGTGAAAACCTTTTTGCATTTGCCAAACCCTGACCTCTTAATAGTGCACTGTGGAGGAAATGATTTGGGCACTTTGACTGGGGTAGGTCTGGATACGCTTTTAAAGGACACCTTTGAGCAATTGATGGCACTTTTTCCTCAAACTGCCTTGGTATATTCAAATATATGCCAAAGACACAAATTGAGAAAGCGAGGAAGCATGTAAATAAGTCTGTTTCAGCTTACATGAGAGACCATGGAATGGGCTCCATCTACAACAATAACTTGCGTTACTACATGCAAGATATCTACAGAGGAGATGGTGTGCACTTCTCAGATGAGGGGAACAGAGTTTTCATCCAGAATTTAAGACTGTGTATTGATACCTACTTATAAGTACCTAAATCTTCCACAGACCCAAAAGCTCTTTTCAGAGCTACCCTAACTATGATCACTCTAAATAAATTTAAAATGTAACTTTTTTCACTAATTTTCACGATTTACGCTTTCCGGAGCGCTACCCGGTTCACGCACCGGGCGCCACCCTCACAAAACCTAGGGGGTCAGGATATGTCTCCCTTGCCCCCTTTTACACAATCCCAGCATTGTTTATCCTCCATCTTGTGTCCAAATTAGACCTTAACGCAAGATGGCGGACTCCCGTTACGCTGCCGGTAAGCTACCCGGTGCGCGAACCGGGGCGCGCAACGGCACACGCAGCAAAAAAAAATGTGGGAAGTTAATGTACCAAAAAAGCACTGGAGACACTTTCACCAAATTTTGAATAGTCCCTACTACATACCAGTCCCTACCATTTTCCCAAATGTGATGGAATTCCATAGAGCCATTCAAGTTGTAGCCCTGTATAAATATCCTGAGGTAAATTACATGGCAAAAACACATTAGAAAGAGTTGACATTTTCAACGAATGATAACATTACTTTCAAGTTGTATTTTTATGTGCTGACATTTGATTGGTTTGCTACATGACTATATATGAAAAATAAGAGGGAAAGACAGCCATTTTGACTGGTAATCCTTGAGGTACATTTAAGAACCATTTGCAGGGAAACCTGAAACACTTTGCCACAGGTAAGTTGATAGTTTCTAAGGGGAAATATGTTGTGCAGCTAAAGTTATTTTTAAAAAACGTTTTCAGTTAGTTATGTACTGTCCCTCAGTTATAGTTATGGATTGAGTTAGGCTTCATTACATGCAGTTCTTCTTTTGTTCAGTTCCTGCCTGATACTATACACTGCCCAAAGATAACTTCACTGATAAAAACTCAGAAAAACCTGTATCAACTTCACCCCTACAGCCCATTATCTCTACTGATATAGCTTTAAAAACGATATGATCAAATTTGTCCATATTAATTGCAAAGAACTGAATGCTTGATAAAGGTAGTTTCATAGTAGGTACTACTGAAAACGATAAATTAAAGTTATTTTTTTTCTGCAATTTACGGCAAAAAAAACCAACAAATAAAATGGAACAATCGAAGGAGGCTTTTGCAAATACTTTGGAGATATCATCAACTTATAAGGAAATTATAATTCACCCTAAAAATGAGAGCCAAAATATTGATGACATTTCAAATGCAGAAGAAGACAGGGATTTTTGGGATCAATCTCTTGATGAGGAATACCTCAAATGTTTGGATACAGTTGACCTGTTTCAAATAAAGATATTCCTGAGGAAATAATTCAAGAGGAAATCCCTGATAAAGACTTGTTACAAGTTCTTCAAAATATAGAAAATTCTACAGAATAAATTTATATTTAGAAATTTAAAATTGTTTGACACATTATTCTTTTTCATTTGTAATTCATGCAGTAGGAGAATGAAGGAAAGTGAGTGAGTGAAGGAGTCAAGGAAGGCAAGTGATTGAAAGGGAGTGAGGGACAGATAAGAACTGCTGAGGGAGAGTGAGGTATCAGAGTAAGAAGAGAGCGGTGAGAGAGATCGAGGGGAGGAGAGTGAGGGTGAAAGAAAAAAAGTAACGATGCAGGAAAAGTGAGGGAAAAACTAAGGGAAGCACTGTAAGGATAGTAAGCAAAGTGAGGGAGGAAAGGGAGTGAGGGAGAGGGAAGGGAGGTGAGGGAACAAATTTATCAACTATCATGCAGAAGAAGAGTGTGGGGAAAAAAACAAAGAGGAGGACTAAGAGGAAAGAACAATCAGTTCAAAAATACAATTGCATTAAAGCATGAAGTGCTTTTCCACACATTTGCATTTAAAAAACCCATATTAGAACATACAAAATATCTACAGAGGAGACGGTGTACATTGAATTTTAGACTCTTCATTGGTACCTACATGTTGGTACTTACATCACCCACACAACACAACAGCTCTATTCAGAGCTACCCTACCTCAAAGCACTGTAAAATATTATTTTACTATTTCCCTTGCTTTTCCCCTTGTTACGCTTTCCGGAACGCTACCCGGTGCGCGGACCGGGCGCTAATCGTGCACATTTTTTTTTTTTAAAGTTTTTTTTTAACATATATGGGCCTCCTCAGCCACCCTCAGAAAACCTAGTGGGTCAGGATATGTCTCCCGTGCCCCCTTATACCCATTCCCAGCATTGTTTATCCTCCATCTTATGACTAAATTCGTCCGAAACATATGATGGCGGACTCCCGTTACGCTACCGGTGAGCTACCCGGTTCGCGTACCGGGTAGCGCTTCCACCGCGAAAAATTGATTTTTTTTATTTTTTTATTTTTTTGCCCTGCCGGGCCCTTTAATATCCCCCACATCAATCGTAGGGGGTCAGAAGGGGTCTACCTTGCCCCCATTTATTCATTTCTCCCTTCGTTTATTTCCACCTCTTGTCTCTCGATCCTACCGAGAGACAAGATGGCGGCCGCTCCGAACTGTTTAGAATGTTGACAGTCACCGGAGAGCCAATCCCCTTCTCCTCACGAAGTTCCGTTACGCGTCTGGTACGCCAACCGGGGCGCTAACCGGGACGCTGTCACAGATATATATATTTTTTTGAACCTAAAATACTCAAAATCCACTGGAGCACATATCTTGAGACCTAGCAAAGGCACATCGGACTACCAGTCCCTACAATTTTGCCAAGTTTCATAGAAATCCATTCAGCCGTTCGAGCTAAAAGTGAGTCCAACCGCCCTATGGAAAACTCAATGTTAAAAACACGTTTTGGGACCCCCTTTTTTCTCGGCCCCCACTTCACAACCCCCCCCCAAACTTTCAGGGGATGCTCAGAAACAAAATGTGCCACTTTCCTGAAAGTTTTAGCCAATTCCGTCCATCAATGCAAAAGTTATTCAATATAGAATTTTCAGAAATCCCTATTCAAAAAAATCCTAACTATATATACCTACTGGCGACCGCCAGTAGGTAATATATATATATATATATATATATATATATCTTTATATATATTACCTACTGGCAGTCGCCAGTAGG